>NC_063188.1:57682979-57934700 GCF_023159225.1 Perognathus longimembris pacificus
AATTCCTCCTAAGAAACCTGTGGGGATAATTGGGAGAGGCAGACTTCATTGAAGGCAATAGACTTATTATATATAGCACAATATTCGCATGCACGGTCTTCAAATTGAATTCAGAGGAGAATCGCTGCACTCTGAGAATGCTATCGACCCCATCAATTCAAACTGAGACCCCACTGAGAGCCACATCAGAAAGGCTCCTCATTCCATCCCTTTTTATGTGCCTCCATTCTGCCTTAAAAGCCAAAGAAAAAGGCAGAAGTAGTTATCAAGCTACCCAACCCTTGGTCTCTTCCTGAATTTCTGTCAATTATGAAGCAACAAGCTCAGCTCTCAATTTTCCTTAAGAGTCAACCCTTGAATAGAAGAGCTTTCCATTATTTACTAAAGAACCAAATCTGAATTTCAAATCCCTGAAAGGGGGATGTGGAGTGAGGGAGGGATCCTTTGGCTATTTTTCTTGGAACAAAGTACCTTCTTCAATTCTCATCCCTTTTCCTTTTCTTTTTCCTTTTCACTTCTCATCCTGTTTTTACCTGGAGTTTTAATGCCAAACCAGCCTCCCCCATTTGTTAACATCAGCGGCTTCCCCACAGAGGTAAAGATAAGCTGTCAGCAATTCTTAACTCTGGTCCCAATGGGCTGTCATCAGAGGTAACACCTGCATGCCGAAGAATATTTATTAACCTTTAACTGGAATTGACAAGCAAGCCATTAACAAAAAGTCACCTACATAGATTTCTTTACTAAATGTCTCAGAAGTTTAAAAGAACAGCTCCATCTAGACTTCTCACTTTGCATACTGATTTTTACTCCATTTCCACCTTCGTCCCCCCCCCCCCACTGGTGCACAGAATTTTTATGAGGATAATTTGAGAATAATAGCCCTGGTTACCTGTTGGAGTAGTCACCATGCATTCTTTATATGGCAGCTGATTCAATCCCTCTTCCACAACAAGTCTGATCTAGAGTCAAAGGAAGAAGAAGTTGAGAGAGGGCTGCTGCGAATCTCCTGCTAGGTGTTAGCCTCAGGAGCTGACTAGTAGGCAGGGTCTTAGCACACTATGTAAGGTTTTATGCTCTGAAAATAGGAAGGGGGGCATGTGATAGATGCAGGGATAGATCCAAATACCAAGCTGCTGGCTATTAGGTATTTTGCCTTCATCAGGCACATGATGAAATGGCTCCCATATGCGTCCTGATTCCCAGGCTATGAAAGGTAGGAAATTCCAAGTGACAAGAATCATGGAAAACACCCTTGGTGGTAATAAACTAGCTACCATGGAAAGCATCCAGGGGCACTTTCTCTGCCTTGTTCAGAACCTTTGAAAATGCTAAGTCAGATTTTTTTTTTCAAACAAAGCCCTACCTCAGGAAATGAATGAGTGGATGGGCTGAACCAATTTACTGGCCTGAAGAAGGATCCAGTAGAATATACTGAGACTTGTCAACTAAAGAAAAGGTCCACAACAATCATAACATATGGTATATGGTGAAAAGAATCACTCAAAACCTCTAGGAACAGCTTCCCCAAACCAGATGTTGTATTCCCATGGGTAACCAGAGCCTACTATAACAAAGACAGGGCTGAGCCTGCAAAGCATATTTTCTCCAATCGATACTACATTACTGATTGAGAATCAGGAACAGCAGGGAAAAGCACCAGGCTTCATGCTCTGTTATCACAACATAACACCCTGCTCCCATTAAAAGGATCAATTCGAAATGGGCCAGCACTTTGGCAGCCTGCAGAATCAGAAAGAGAATCAGAAGAAACATGCATACTGTTTGCAAAGGCACACTGGCCCTTAGCCACCACCCTCTATTGTGCACTATTGTTCGTTAAGAGCAAATTACAACCTAGGATTCTTTTCTTTGAAGAGTCTAGTCCACCTCATAGTAACACAAAATCATGTAAAGAGTGACTAAAATATAAGAATGATGGGATTGTACCTCAGTGGTGTGGTATATGTGAAGCATGCACAAAGCCCTGGATTTAATCCCCAGCACTCAGATGAACAAATGAGTGAGTGAATGACAAATGCATGCATGCATGAATGAATAAAACAAACATAATAAACTCAAGGACCAGAGGCCCAGGAAGCCAATCCTGACAAGTTCAGAGTAGAATAATGAGACTATGGCGTTAGAGGGGATGGTACCTGGAAGTCCTCAGCCAATAGAAACAGCTGAAATCCCTCCTACAACCACCATAGACTCTCCCCCTGCCCAATATAAGGCCCTTCAAATCCAACCAGAGAACAGAGACGCTTAAAGTAGCGCCCCCTTGGGTAAATTATGCCATATAACCTCATTATTTCATTTGCCTAAGAAACAAAGTCTGCCATTTCAGGGAAGAATTTTAGGATTACCAGGAATTTAAACACTACTTCACATAACAAAAAAGCATATGGGCTTGGCACAATGGCTTGTGCCGGTAATCACAGCAACTTGGGAGGAAGGTGAGGCAGGATTGCTTGTGCCCTGGAGTGAGGCCAGCCTGGACAATATAGGGAGATCCTATCTCACAAAAAATGTTTTAAAGGAAAGGAAAGAGAAAAGAGCACATGGAAATCAAAAGAAAGAGGAACAACTTCCTGCCAGTGAACACAGAGATCCCTATTCTCTCCACCATAGCCATTAAGACATAGGTTCCAGCGGGGTACCAGTGGCTCATGCCTGTAATCCTAGCTACTCAAGAGGCTGAGATCTGAGGATCATGGTTCAAAGCCACCCGTGGAGGGAAAGTCTGTGAGATGCTATGTCCAATTAACCACCAGAAAACTGGAAGTGGTGCTGTGGCTAAAAGTGGTGAAAAAGCTCAGAGACAGTGCCCAGGCCCTGAGTCCAAGTCCCACAGACAATAACAACAACAAAAGGACTTACGTTCCTTTCCCTCAAATATGATTTGGGGGGGTGGTGGTAAAAGAATAAAAGACAAAATGACCTATTGTCCCAGATGTCAACCACATCTCTCTTGGTGCCATCTGATGCTTATTACTGCCCTGCTAAAATAATCTGAAATAGAATCCAGTTTTGAACCAGGAATGTTTAAAGCCAAAAGCAGTCTAAACTGATTTCTGAATAAATTCTTTAGGGAAAACCTGAATGAAATATGTCATGCCCTTTTATCATATTTCCTTTTATCATCTGCTTTCTCCTATCTGATTCTAATGGTGGGGGTAAGGAAGCCACATTTCTTTCTTTCCCAAAGTGTCAACAACAGTATTTAGGATGCAAATTCCAAAATCAGCAACCTTATTCTTACATTCTTTTTCTCTACACGTTCTAGCACAGGATGAATCCAGTGCATGTTTCATGAATGGATGAAAGTTAACAACCACAGCAGGTAACATGTCAGCTTACTCTTAGCACTGAGCACACTTAGATGCAACAGGAAAAATTGTTACTTTGTAGACAAGACAATTTGGTCTGAGAGTCTCTCAGATAACAGGCATGGAACTGAACTGCACTTGCCTAACCCTTACTAGGAAACTCCTGAGGAGAATGTAAATAGTCCAAGTTGGTAGGTCACATGTAAGGATAGTATAGAACAAGGTCAAAATAAACATCACTTCTATATACACTACAAAATGTGTACTCATTTTTTGTCCATTAGCCAGCTATCACATCCTAATGTATATCACTTCATTGCCCAAAGATGAGGCATTTAAGATTTGCTGAGAACAAGGCTGCCAAGTTGCAGTTGTACCTGAAAACTAAAGGTCATGAATTCCTAGGCAAAGCTCTGGGGTGGAAGGGATTGGAGACAGAACTTTAATGCAATGGTAGAAAGAACACTTCCGAAGCCTAGCAAGATGGCGGTTACATGGTACAAACTCTCTTACCCCCAGAATATTCTAGAACAAAACAGCCCACGATTATATCACTAGTACAACAATGAAATGAAAATGGAAAACCTCCACCTACCAAACGATCCGCAGAAAACATGAAGTCCCCTCTACTGGCTGTCCTAAAAAAAAGTACAAGTTTTAGTCTAAATTAGAGATGAAATGTAAAATATTACTTAATACATATAGTAACACTAATATTAAGACCCATTACATACTAAAAGCTTAAGTCATTTTGTGTATGGACTATTATTATTGAGTCAGTACATTTTTCAGTACCTTCCAGACAACAAAATGGGATGACTGAGTAAATATATTTGGTTTTTCTTACTTGATATTAACATTAGAGATAAGGATTGGAAAGATCATAGTCCCTCACCGAGTTGTCCATGTATATATTATTAAACCAGGAGATGAACGAAGTTCCCTGTGGAACATCATAGCAAATCTACATCTCAAATTGAGAGAAAATGTTGCAGTAAGAAAACCAGATTCTCCCCACCTTCTCTTTCAATTTATCTTGATCTAAAAGTCATATGATAAAGATAAGTAGTAATCCATTTTACTTCATCTCTAATCCTTATGGAAATTTTTACAGTATAAACAAATAAATCCTCTACTTTGGCTACTGCTTTCAAGAATGTGTACCTGCATTTCCAAAAGTACTTTT
Source organism: Perognathus longimembris pacificus (assembly GCF_023159225.1). Lineage (NCBI taxonomy): Eukaryota > Metazoa > Chordata > Mammalia > Rodentia > Heteromyidae > Perognathus > Perognathus longimembris. The sequence continues at coordinate 57,687,498 of NC_063188.1, forward strand.
AAAAATTATAATTTGTTCCTCTTCCTATAGTTTAAATGAATTCTTAATTCCCTAGATCTTATTACAGTCTTCCTATATGTTTCTGTTTAACCAATACCTTTATATATTGAGGTACTCAAGTAATAATAATACAGGATTGTACTTATCAACAAGGTGTTAACCAGCCCAAAGGTGAATGGGGAAAGACTGATGCTCTTTCTGCATGTAAAAAGTTAGTAGTGTTCTTCTTCCTCCTGCTTCCATATAATTGAAACAGTCTGAGTGAACTGATTTACAGCTTTTGTACTTCAAAATCCCCACCTGCCTATCCAAAGCACACATAAAATATTCCCCAACACACCATCAAATAACATATGCAAGCACCTGCTAGCCCAGTACATCATTAATCACCATGCTTTGTTTGGTAAATTGCATTTACTTTCTCTGACATGGGCAAGCAATGAAATATTTCTGACATAAATAGTATTATGTTTCTTAGAGGTCTATCATGTTACAGATATTAACTGCCTTAACTATGGACCATAATTGAGCAATAGCAAGAATATATGCTCATATTTTAATGTATAAATATGCCCTAATTTCAGAATACTACACACTAACATACACACACTTATATAGGCACAAAGAAATAATTTAAAGTAGATTTTATTTCATGTACTGTGGTTTCCAAATGAGACCAGCACCTTTCATTTCTATAATTAATCTTCACAACATGCTTGTCAAGGAAGTAAAAAGCAGTGAACTATAAAAAATACTGAAGCTTATTGCTTCTGCTAGACTTATACAAACTTGTCTAGGCAGCTGGAACATAGTTTTTTCAATATGGAAGAAAGTCTGGGTTTCTCTTAAAGAAATATACTGTGACATATCTTGGAAATACATTTGAAACTTTAAAAAATATGGATCATACATATAAACTTACTTCACCAGTTAAATGATTAGAAGTATAGTCTTATTTTGGAATCAGATACTTTAACATCATTCACAACCTCCCTCCCCCCCAAATGAGGCTTAGCTCATAATTTTTTTGTGCTGGTCTTGGGGCTTGAACCCAGGGCCTGCACACTGTCCCTGGGCTTTTTTTGCTCAAGGCTAGCTAGCACTCTACTTAGACAGTTAAGCTACAGATCCACTTCTGGCTTTTTGGTGGTCAATTGGAGATAAGAGCCTCACATACTTACCTTCCCAGGCTGGTTTCAAAAGGCGATCTTCAAATCTCAGCCTCCTGAGCAGCTAGAATTACAGCCATGAGCTACCAGTACTAGCTCATAACTTTCACATAATAAGAACCTCCTCTATCTACTAGAAAATGTACACAGTAAGAGAACTTAATGTGAATGGTCATCTCTTGACAATTAGTTCATCTACAAATTAATTCATTCACTGTTCCAAGTTACCCCACTAGAAATACTCATTACTGACTTTTGTTCTAGACAGATTTCAGACCCACACTATTTATTTTCAATCAATTTTAAAAATTAAATTATGGTTGTAATACAATAAGATGACTGCATTTTAAAAACTTACATTGGCCTTTAAAATCATATTTAAATACTAAACATTGTATAGATCAGTTTAATAGAAGCAGATATTTCCTTAAATAAACCAAGATGCACATAGTCATTTCAACTCTCCTTTAGGCACAGAACTGGACCAATCAATTGTTAATACTTTCATTCATTAAAATTTCTGTTTATTTATTTATTTCAATTGTCAATATATTTGGATGAAAATCAGACCCCCAGGTGTTGTTTATGCACCCCACTGTGTTTTACATCATAACTCCACTCAATTTTATCCCTAACTCATTTTAGAAATCCCTCCTACTAGAAGTTAGGCACCAATGGCTCACACTGCTAAATCCCAGATACTCAGGAGGCTAAGATCTGAGAATTGTGGTACAAAGCCAGCCCAGGCAGGAAAGTTTGTGAGACTCTTACCTCCAGTTAACCACCAAAAAAGCTGGAAGTAGAACTGTGGCTCAAATGGTGGAGTGCTAGCTTTGAACAACAACAACAACAAAAAAAACCTCAGTAACAATGCCTAGGCTCTGATTTAAGGTCTAGGACCAGCACCAAAAAAACCCAAAACCCAACACCCTAAAAAAACCCTAATACTGGAAACAGCTTTGAAAGATCCACCAGTCATCTTCTAATAATAGTGTCAAATAAAATCACATCCCTGAAATATCCTAAAATATATGTAAATAAGCAAATACCACATATTTAAATAGACAATGATATCTAGGCATTCAGACTCCAAAGCATAGAACTACAATATTAAATGGAACATTTATTTATCTATCTATTTGCTGATTGATTGTCTAACTTAGGGCCTCACACTTTTGGTTGGCTTTTTTTTGTAATTTATTTATTAATTAAACAAAATTTTTTGACAAGGTGTTGTGCAAAAAGGGTACATAGTAGGGCAGTGTGTACATTTCTTGTGATATCTTACACCCTGTTTTTCTTTCCCTTCCCTAGGTCAGGTAGACATATATACAATACACAATGTACCAAGAACATATACAGTAGCCATGTGGCCTACGCCAAAGAAAATTCACCTAGGGCTTTAAATGTAATGTCGATATTAGACAATATGTCGACAGTAGTCTTATATGAACGTACATACATAGCTTTTGAGCTATTGTATTCCACTGAGAGGTCAATTTTTGACCTTTATATGTTGAGTAGTTGTTTGGTTTTAGTTACATAATGTTGGGTCGCTGACCCAATCCTGTGGGAAATTCTTGGTTGGCTTTTTAGCTCAATGTTGATGTTCTACCACTTGAGCAACACTTCCAGTTTGGCATTTTGCTGATTATTTTGGAGATGGAGTCTTATGGTCTTTTCTGCCTAGGCTGGCTTTAAATAAAGATTCTCTAGGTCTCAGGCTGCTGAGGAGCTAGGATTACAACGTGAGTTACCAGCACCCAGCTTAAACTGAACGAACGTATTTTAAATTGTACCAACCTCAAACAGGTTTAATAATGGAGAACTATCATTTAATAATACACTTTTCTTGGCATATCACACACACACACACACACACACACACACTCACGGATGCCAATTTATTAAGTCATCTTCAGCTGGAACAAGAAAACAAGTTTCATAATAGAAACCAAATCTTGTGGAGAAAACTTGTGTTTTCCCTACTTATTAAGCTATCTATTAAGCACTTACAATGTCTAGAAAACCAGGCATATGTGCCCATATCCCTTGCATTCAGGAGGTTGAAGCAGGAGGATCAAAGTCTGAGGCCAGATGGTCCACATAATGAGACTCTATCCCAAAAGAAAGGAAGAAGGAAGGAAAGAAGGAAATGAAGAAAAAGAGAAAGAAAGAAGAATGAATGAATGAAAGAAAGAAAAAGTATTTCTCCAGATGTGGAAGCTTTTATGATGACATCAATTGTAAAAAGTATATACTAAGGTTATAACATGTAGAAATACTTTGCAGGGCATGGTGGGACACACCTATAATCTTAGTACTCAAGAAATAGACACAGGCCTTTGTCTGTTGAATGTCCGGTAAAGATTTTCTCCCAGTCTGTGGGCTTTCTGTTTATCTTGAGAGCTATGTCCTTTGCCGTGCAGAAGCTCTGGAGTTTGATGCAATCCCATTTGTCCAACCTTTCTTTGATTTGTAGCCTTTCAGGGTCTTTGTTAAGGAAGTTCTGTCCTGTGCCAAGGAGCCCAAGTGTTTCTCCTACTCCTTCCTTTAGTGTCTTCAGGGTGCCTGTTTTGATTTCAAGGTCTTTAATCCATTTGGAATTGATTTTGGTGCAGGGTGATATATAAGGATCTAGTTTTAGTTTGTTGCATGTGTTGAGCCAGTTTTGCCAGCACCACTTGTTAAAGAGGCTATCTTTCTTCCATACTATTGTTTTAGCTCCTTTATCAAAGATTAAGTAGGCATAGTTCTGTGGGTTTAATTCTGGGTCTTCAATTCTGTTCCATTGGTCTTCAGGCCTGTTCCGGTGCCAATACCAAGCTGTTTTTATTACTATAGCTTTATAATACAGCTTGAAGTTGGGTATTGTAATTCCTCCAGCACTGTTCTTTCTGCTTAGGAGTGTTTTTGCTATTCTAGGTCTTTTATTGTTCCATATGAATTTCTGGATTGCTTCCTCTATTTCATTAAAGAATGGTGTTGGGATATTAATGGGTATTGCATTGAATTTGTAGATAGCCTTTGGCAATATTGCCATTTTGATTATATTAATCCTCCCAATCCAGGAGCATGGGAGGTTTTTCCATTTTCTTAGTTCTGACTTAATTTCATTTTTCAAGCTTTTAAAGTTCTCTTCAAAGAGGTCTTTCACTTCTTTGGTTAAGGTTATTCCTAGGTATTTTATGTTTTTGGGGGCTATTGCGAAAGGAGTTGCTTTCCTGATTTCAGCCTCGGTCTTCGGGTTGTTAGCATAGAGAAAGGCCGTTGATTTTTGAAGGTTTATTTTATATCCTGCGACTTTGCCAAAGTTTTGTATCAGCTCTAGTAGCTTGGGGGTAGAGTCTATGGGATTCTTTAGGTATAGGATCATGTCATCTGCGAAGAGAGAAAGTTTAACTTCATCTTTTCCTATTTGGATCCCCTTTATATTCTCTTCTTGCCTAATTGCTCTGGCTAGGAATTCTAGTACTATGTTGAAGAGCAGGGGAGAGAGTGGACATCCCTGCCTTGTTCCTGATTTTAAAGGGAATGGCTTTAGTTTTTCACCATTTAGAGTTATGCTTGCTGTTGGTTTGTCATAAACTGCCTTGATTATATTCAGGAATGTTCCCTGGAATCCCAGTTTTTCCAGGGCTTTTAGCATAAATGGGTGCTGGATTTTATCGAACGCTTTTTCCGCATCCAGCGATAAAACCATGTGGTTCTTTACCTTGCTCCGGTTGATGTGGTGGATTACATTAATTGACTTGCGTATATTAAACCAGCTTTGCATCCCTGGGATGAATCCAGTTTGATCGTGGTGTATGATTTTTTTGATGACTTGTTGAAGTCGATTGGCCAGAATTTTGTTGAGAATTTTTGCATCTATGTTCATCAGGGAGATTGGTCTGTAGTCCTCTTTCCGTGATGAGTCCCTGCCTGGTTTTGGGATGAGGGTTATACTGGCTTCATAAAATGAGTCTGGCAGTGAACGTTCTCTTTCAATTTCATTGAAGAGTTTGAGAAATATTGGAGTGAGTTCTGTTTTGAAGGCCTTGTAGAATTCTGCTGTGAATCCATCTGGACCTGGGCTTTTCTTGGATGGGAGATCATTTATTGCTGTTTCTATTTCAATACTGGATATGGGTCTGTTTAGAAGGTTTAAGTCTTCATAGTTGAGTTTGGGGGTATCAATTTTTTCTAGGAAATCATCCATTTCTTCCAAGTTCTCGAATTTGTTGGCATAAAGGTTTGCAAAATAGTCCCTTATTATTTTCTGAATTTCGGTTATTTCTGTGGTGATGCTACCTGTTTCATCTCTTATCTTGTTTATTTGAGTGTGCTGCCTTCGTTCTTTGGTCAGGTTTGCCAGGGGTCTGTCTATCTTGTTGATTTTTTCAAAGAACCAACTCTTTGTTTTGTTGATTCTTTCGATGGTTTTTTTCGTCTCTAATTGATTTAATTCTGATTTGATTTTAATTATTTGCTTCCGTCTATTGACTTGGGGTTTGGCTTGCTGTTCTCTCTCCAGAAAATTAAGGTGCTTCCTTAAATTACTGAGTTGCTGTTTCTCCAGTTTGTTGATGTATGTACTCAGAGATATAAATTTTCCTCTAAGTACTGCCTTTGCTGTGTCCCAAAGGAGCTGGTACTTTGTGCCCTCAACTTGGTTGAAGTCCATAAACATTTGAATTTCTGTTTTAATTTCTTCAATGATCCACTGATGGTTTAGCAGTGTGTTCTTTAGTCTCCATGAATTGTGGGATTTTCTGTGGTGGCTGAATGAGTTGAGCTCTAATTTTATTCCATTGTGGTCTGAAAGAATGCAGGGAATGATTTTGATACTTCTGAATTTGTACAGATTTTCTTTGTGCCCTAAGATGTGATCTATTTTGGAGAATGTTCCGTGTGCTGCCGAAAAGAATGTGTATTCTGTCCTTGCTGGGTGGAATATTCTGTAGATGTCGATTAAGTCTAGTTGGTCTATGCAATTGTTTAGTTCTGTGGTTTCTTTGTTCAGTTTTTGGCGTGTTGATCTGTCCAGAGGTGATAGTGGAGTGTTAAAGTCCCCCACTATCATTGTGTTTGGGTCTATGAATGTTTTTAGAGCCAGTAGTGTTTGTTTGATGAAGTTGGGTGCTCCTGCATTTGGCGTGTAGATATTTAGGATGGTTATTTCTTCCTGTTGGAGAGATCCTTTTACTAGTATGTAGTAACCTTCTTTGTCTCTTCTTACCTTTTTTAATTTGAAGTCAATTTTGTCTGATACTAGGATTGCAACTCCAGCCTGCTTATGGGGGCCATTTGCTTGATAGATTTGTTTCCAGCCTTTCACTTTTAGAAGATGTTTACTTTTGCTGGATAGATGTGTCTCTTGGAGGCAGCAGAAAGATGGATCTTGATTTTTGATCCAACTTATGAGCCTATGTCGTTTGATTGGAGAATTAAGTCCATTAATGTTGACAGTTAGGATTGAGAGGTGATCGTTTGTTCCTTTCATTATCACTGTCTTGTTTGAAGCTGTGTCTTCCCATTTCTTGATCTAGTGTTTACTAATTAGGGTTCATTTCTCTGTCTGTGTTGGGATCCTGATTATTTTCCCTGTATAGTACATCTTTAAGGATTTTGTGTAAAGCTGGTTTGGTGGAGATATATTGTTTCAGTTTTTCCTTATTGTGGAAGACTTTTATTTGACCTTCGGCTATGAAGGAGAGTTTGGCGGGGTACAGAATTCTTGGTTGGTAGTTATTTTTATTTAGAGTTTGGTATACTTCATTCCAGGCTCTCCTTGCTTTCATGGTCTCTGCTGAGAAGTCTGGGGTAATTCTGATTGCTTTTCCTTTATATGTGATTGTTTTCTTTGCCCTAACAGCTTTGAGTATTTTTTCCTTGCACTCTGCAGAAGCTGTTTTGATCACAATGTGTCGATGGGAAGTCCTATTCTGGTCTGGTCGATTTGGGGTTCTAAATGCTTCTTGTATCTGTATAGGCCTTTCCTTCTGGATATTTGGGAAGTTCTCAGCTAATATTCTGTTAAATAGGTTGCCTATCCCATTAACCTCTTTCTCCAAGTTTTCCTCAATACCTATTATCCTTAAATTGGGCTTCCTGATTGTGTCTTGAATCTCCTGTAGCGATCTGTTTTGTTGCTTGGACTGGATTTGTATTGATTTTTGATCTTTCTCCATAGAATCTAAGGAATCTTCAGCTCCTGAGATTCGATCCTCTGCTTCAGTTAGTCGGGACTGTAGGCTAACTACTTGATTTCGAATCTCTTTTCCTTCTGACTGGTCTTTCCTGATGTTTTCCATGTCATTTCTTAGGTCCTGTATGGACTTCTTTACTTCATTAACTTCATTACTTTGGTTTTGAGTGTTGTCTCTCAAATCTTTAAGTTGGGTAGCTATCTTTTCATTTGACTCTTGAAGCTCACTTATCTTTCTATTTGTGGATGCCATGAAATTCTCCATTAATTTTTGCTTTGCCTCCTCACGCTCTAACATAATTGACTGAAGAGATTCAAACTTTTCATTTATCATGTTTATCAGTAAACTTTGTAGAGCATTTTGGGGGTTTTCTTCTATGTTTTTGATTGACTGCTCTGCTTCCTGCTTGTTTTGGGTGGGGGATAAGACTTCATTATTTGCCATCTTTCTTGTGTTTCTTCTGCCCATTTGAATTGGGAATGCCGACCTACCAGCACCTGTGAGCACTGTTTAAGACCCAAAGCAGCCCTTACCAAGCACTGTTGTGTAAATCTTACAATTTCACAATTATAAACAGATAACTTGTATACCTGTCTATAAAGTTAGATTTGGTGTTCTAAAGAATACAATTTCAATATAACATTTGATCCTGGGCCCTGTATTCAGTAGTTACTTATTTACTGTTACAACCTTATACGCAATTCTTGTTTTTATATTAAGTTCTTTTAGGACTGGCTTTCTCTGTGAACCCCTTTGATTCACTCGTATTAAGCTGTGATATCCTCTATCCAATAACCAGAAGTCAATGGAACCTGGAGGTCCAGGCAGTAAGTCCGGAGGGTAAGTTGGAGGTAGTAAAGAGAATAGAGTCAACTGTATTGGGGGGGTGGTGGTGGTGATTTTGGTTTAGTTTCAGTGACGTGGAAATGTGGAGAAGAGTAGAATCAGTAGAAAGAACATTCATAAAATGACAGACACTGGAGAGTTAGCAGAAAAGGGTGTAGGTGTTATTTATAGGAAAGTAATTTTTATAGGAAGAGGACGCAATGAGAGAAATGAAGTAAAAATACTGGAAGACAGATACACAAAACAGAGAAAAATTATTTAACAAGGAAGTATAAGTAAATAAAAAGGAAAATAACCGAAAAGGAACAAACCTAGCAAATAAACAAACACACAAAAAAACTTGATACAACAAACCAGTAAAAATGGAAAACAAACAAACAAACCAAAAAAAAAAAAAAAAAAAAAAAAAAAAGAAAAGCAGTAGCTTAATAAAAAAAAAAAAAAAAAAAAGAATCAGTCTCATTGAGAAGTGGGTGCTTTTGTATTTGGCATACGTAACATATTTAAACTCTGACATACTATAATAAGGACGTTATGCTGAATATTTAGTAATCTAGTGGCTTCCTTACTCTACCTGTTTCTATTTAGACTCTTGTTTCTACCTTTGCCTTCTAACTTAGACATCTTACATTCCAGGAATATGGCAACCCCAAGTGTAGAGTTCATCAAAAGATGTGCCAACTGCTGTATCAAAGCAGTTCATGATTTTTTAAAGTAGCATTAGATAGACACCAGTGACTTGAGCATGTTCAACCTGCCTTTCTCCTTGAAGTCAGGAATGATGTAGGAATTTTAATAGGAATAGTAGGAATCTCACAGACGTTTTTAGGTGGGCTGGCTTCAAACTGTGACTCTCAGATCTCAACTTCCTGAATAGCTAGGATTACTGGTGTGAGACATTAGCACCCAGCCCAATAATAGGTTTTTAAAATATTTGAAAACATTAATAAACTTCCTTTAGTTTTATGGGATTTTAACTTTTTGTTCATTCTAATTAACTGAGACATAACAATACTTTCATTACTGTACCTGTTTAAATTTAACAAATCTCTTATATGAATGTCATGAAAATGAAATTATGATTTGAAATCACTATCCATATTTACACCAATAATAAATCGGATATATTCATTCTGTTTTCCTTTTCAAAATTTTATATATCTGACCTCATGTATGATGTATAGCTTACTTGTTATAATTATTCACAAACTGATTTTATTGGCCATTAAAAAGGTTTGACTGGAATAAAAAAAAAAAAAAAAAAAAAAAAAAAGAAATAGACACAGAAGGATCTGGGATATAAAGATCTGGAGCTAGTGTGGGACCTAGTGAGACCTTGTGTAATAATAGTAGTTTTTAAAAATTTTTATTATCAAACTGATGTACAGAGAGGTTACAGTTTCATACGTTAGGCATTGGTAGTAGTTTTGATAATAATCATAATAATAGATTAAAGCCAACTGTCCTGGTTAGTAACTTTAAACAACTTAATTGAAATCAAATCCCGGGAGAACGAAATGAAGCATCATTTCAAAAAAAAAAGACTATTAGTAGCATTTGATATAGAGGAAGTTACGAGTTCAGCCTATAACAAATAAAAGTACAGGGTGACCAATTAAACTTGTGCTTCAGAAATCCCATGCAATTTTAAAATAATACTTATAGGAAGAATTACATAAAGAATCATGCATTTTTGAGTTCAAATATAACAAGGCATCCTTTGTTTTATCTGGCAACATGATTTGTGGAGGAAGAATTTGATGAGCTTAAAAATATATTTTAAAAAAGAATGTGAGTTCTCAGCCCTAATTGTTTGTTCCCACATTTTAATTAATATCAATTAGTTGTACACAGGGTTTCATTTTGACATGTCCATATATGTACAGAGTACACAAACTATCTAGATCAGACTGAGTCCTATCACTTTCCCATCACCCATCCTCCCTCTACACTGCCCACACCAATCTCAACAAGCTTCATTGTTCCATTTTCACACACTGTATTCAGTTTAGGCTTTCTCTTCACATTAGCTCTGCTTCTCTGTTATTATGTGATCAGTAAAACAATAGTCCCAAGGTTTGCCATAAGATGACAATTATTTATAAATTATTTTACTCTTCCTTCCTTTACTGTCAACCCCCCACAATAAAGTACTTAAAACAAACCTATCTCAAACAAGGTGCTAGTGGCTTACATATGTAATCCTAGCTACTCAGAAGACTGAGATCTGAGGATCGCAGTTTGAAGCCAGTCCAGGAAGGAAATCCGTAAGACAATCTTAGCTCTAATTTACTGCTTTTAAGTAGCCAGAAGTGGAGCTGTGTCTCATGTCGTAGAGTACCAGTCTTGAGCAAATAGCTCAGAGACTGCATCCAAGCCCTGAGGAAGTTGTCTGTTTTAAAGTTGGGGCATAATGGAGTATGCCTGTAATCTCAGCTACTCAAGTGGTGGAAACAGGACAACTGCAAATTCAAGGCCAGTCTGGACAAAGATAGCAAGCTTTTGTCTCAAACCCAAAATTAAAACAGGGGATTGGGGGCATAGATTAAATGGCAGAGGATACCCAGGAATCTCTGGCTTCAATCACAAGTACCATCAAAACAAAACAGAACAAAAACCTGAAAATAACTTTTACTACCTGCCAGGTGCAAATCATCAAAGCCATAGCTCCTTAGCACCTTCTTAATACACTCATAAAACAGAGTACCATTAATTATTTGCTTGCACCTAAAGCAGAGTTCAATGTAAACATTCAAAATCAGGAAAAAAGAGAAAAAATGAGGAAATATCATGATGACCAGTGGTTCCTTAAATTAGTGCCCATATATGCCAGGCCAGATGCTCTTTCCTACCTTCTCAGAGACTAGTCTAGTTGGTGAGACATCATTAGACATTTCTAATAAATATGCCAGGGATGTCTACCACTTAAAACTGTGACTTCCGAGGCTGGCAATATGGCCCAGTGGTAAAGAGTTCGCCTCCTATACATGAATCCCTGGGTTTGATTCCTCAGCACCACATATATAAAAAAAAAAGCCAGAAGTGGCGCTATGGCTCAAGTGGTAGAGTGCTAGCCTTGAGCAAAAAGAAGCCAAGGACAGTGCTCAAGCCAAGTTCAAACCCCAGCACTGGCAAAAAATGAAACAAAACAAAAAAACTGTGATTTCCTCCCTATTTCCCTAAAGCCAGTTCGAAAATTCATCCGGGGAAAAAATTAGAAAACCAAAACTCAGTTTAATAATTGGTAAATCACCATTTCCTCTGTGCTGGGCATTTTGGTTTCATATAACTTAAAAGGAAAAGTTCTGAGCTCCTTCCAATCTCAGGATGATGTTAGACCTAGCTGTCTAGGCTGATTTTGTTTAGTGTGTAAAATCCTTGGCTCACCCTTATACTCCAAATCTAAAGCCAGGCAAATCCCCACACAGGGACACTGGCTATATTCCCAGAGGCAATGGCCTAGTCGGAGCATACAATAATCATCTGTGGTATTTGTAAAGCTACAAATATTCAAGTTCCACCCAACACTACACAAACAACCTTTAAGGATTAAGGCCAGGAAGTTCTTATTAAAGAAAAGGACTCCACAGGCAATTGTGATGCACAGTTTTTTCCATTGAGAACATTATGTTACTTGAATGATTCAAATCACATTAAGTTGCGTTCACATTAGGGTTGGGCAAGAGGTTCATCTACCCTGAGGTTGTTTCCTCTCCAGATGACTAAACAAAGTTAGAAGGCTGAATGCTCTTCTTCAGTGCCTCAAATACTCTTAAGATTGTTCAACTTTCATCCAAGCAGCCTTGACGAGCTACACTGCAGCCCCGTTCTAGGACAAGTATACAGACAGAATGTATTCAAAGGCTTACCAACAGTTTTACTCAGGTTTCAGGAGACAAAAGGAAAACAAAATGAAACAAAACAATTGGGCAGGGAGGATGATCATTTATATACACTGCATTGCCTCAGTTATGTTTAAGGGAAAATTTGCATGACACTCAACTTTTGCTGGGTTTAGTATATGCAGGAGGCATGTCAGCAAGAGGTATGGTTTAATATATTTCAACACCAACAAAAAGAAACCACACACAAAAAAGAAACCATAAGGAAATGAAGGCAACATTTCTTTTTCCGGGTTCACCAGTGACCCACTGTATGGCTGAGTAATACAGCCAGCATATTTGTTTTGAACACCACATTTTTTAAAAAAGTCATTTAAAATCAATACAATTTTTACCATCTCTCCTGCTTTATGTATAGGTACAACATATAGTCTGGCTAGCTCAACCTCTGTTCTCCATACCAAAGACAATTCATGTAACAGTCCTGGCACTAGATACATGCTAAGTACCCAGAATAACAACATCAACAATGATAATAATAAACCAGCAGAGACACCAATGGCTTCTATTATCAGACAGCTCCATAGTGCACATATATGTTGGCATGACAAAACAGAGAAAAGCTTATACCCTGTAGAGGACAGGGTATGATAAGCAGACCTATGTAAACACAGCTCCTTGTACCATAGGTGCCTCCAGTGTCCTCCTACAGAAGTGGAAACATCTTGTTTGTATGAAGGCATGACAATTTGTTTGTCAGGAAAAGAAAAGAGAAAGCCTTTGTGAACAGATTTGGTTAGCAATAACACCAATAAAAGACTAAAACCCACTGTCCTCAATCAAAATAAACATCAACATCCATAAGTCTTTCTGTATTGTAGCAAAGCAGGATAAAAATTGGGCTCTCTGTATTCATTTTAACAATAAAATGTGAATTTGAAGTACGGTTAAATTCTCTTATTATTTTTAATAAGAAGCATGCCCAAAGACAAATTGGAATGCCTGAAAATGCCATAAATAGAAACAGCTCTTCATAGTTTATAACAAAAGCTAATAGTAGTGGGGGAGGTGCTGGTCCTGGGGCTTGAATTCAGGACCTGGGCACTATCCCTACAGCCCCTGAGTGTTTGTGTTCAAGGCCAGTGCTGTACCACTTGAGCACAGCTCTATTCTGGCTTTTTCACGAGATGAGAGTCTCACAGATTTTCCTAGCTGGGCTGGCTTTGAACCTTGATGCTCAGATCTCAACCTCCTGATTACAGGCATATGCCCCCAATGCCCAGCTAAAGGAAAGTATTAATATGTGTAACAGTAATTTTTAGCCTCCCAGGAGCTTCCTGAGGTAGTATCAACATGATAAAAGTTGAAGCAGAGATCCTAAATACCTTGCCTAAGATCATTCTTTTGGGTCCTACTATGTGCTCCCAAACTCAGAATAAAGAGATTCACTCATACTCAGGTCTGCTACATCACTCAGACTTTTCTGAGTAATGAAGTATAATCATAGATGTACAAATATTGTCATATATAAATGCTAAATGTCATATTCTCTAATATCTGTAGTAATGGTTCTTAACATTATTAGTCTTATTTTTACATTATTATGGACCTTTGTGAAATCTGATCAAATAGAAGGATACTCCTTTCCAGAAAAAAAGGCCCAGAAACAAATGTTTATAACAGCATTATCCATAATGGCTAGGTAAGTGGTTACCTCCAAAATGTCCATCAATATTGAAGTAGATGAACAAATTACAGTATATCCATAAAGTATAAGCCATAAAAATGAATGGTATACTAATATAACATGGTTGAACTTAGAAAACACTATGCTGAAAGAAACTACTTACAGAAGATCACATATTGCATGTTCCTTTTTATTGAAATGTCCAGAATAGGGTGGACCATATGATTTCACACCTATGTTTAACTGTTTTAAAATGCCAGAGAAGTTGACAGTAGAATGGAGATTATCACAGCCTGGTGACAGTAATTTTGAGAGAGGAATAGTTTATAGTTATATAGGAGCAAGAAGCTCTGGTATGCTATTGCATAGATAACAATAATGTACTGTCTATTTCCAAAAGTTAGAATAAAGGATATATAGTTTTTTTTAACATAAAGGAATGAACAATGATATTGGTTCTGGGCCTGTAATCCTAGCTACTCAGGAAGCTGAGGTCTGAGGATCAGGGTTCAAAGCCAGACAGGGGAAGACAAATCTGGGAGATGCTTATCACCAGTTAATCAGCAAAAAACAAGGAGTGGAGCTATGGCATCAAGTGGTAGATCCACACACACACACACACACACACACACACACACACACACACACACACACACGCTGGAGACAGTACCAAGGGCTCGCATCTAGAATGCTAGCTACTCAAAAGGCTGAGCTTCAGGGTTTTGAGATGATCAGCTTTGACAGAAAAGTCTGTGAGATTACATCTCCAAGTAACCATCAAAAAGCCAGGCTAGAGCATGGCTCAAGTGGTAGAGCATCAGCCAAGCAAGCAAGCTGAGTAAGGTTGAGGCCCTAAGTTTAACTTCCAGTACTACAGCGAGGGAGAGGGAGAGGGAGGGGGGGAGGGGGAAAGGAGGGAGAGAGAGAGCTGGGAAGAATCTCTACTGGAAAGGTATATTTGGAACTCAAAAAATGTTAAATAATTTCTGCCCTAAAAGGGCTTTATAAAATTTTAGGCAATCACAGATACTTGGGAGGAAGAGACCATGGGAATGTGGTACTGGGCCAGCCTAGGCAAAAAATTGTCAAGATACTATCTTTAATAAAAGAAGCTGTACTTTGCAGAAGCAGAGGTAGGCAGACTGTGTACCAAGGCTGGCCCTAGGCAAAAGCACAAAACCCTATCTGAAAAATAACTACAAGAAAGCAAATACTGCTGTGGAGCATGACTCAAGTTGTACAATCCTTGCCTAACAAGTGCAAGGCCCTCAGATCAAGCCCTGAGACACACCCACCAAAAACCCCTAATAGGCAAGATAAGATTCACACACAAGTAATCTGGACTTTACTCAGATTCTAAGAAGTCAAGGAAGGCTGAATAGGAGAGATAGGAAATCAAAGCTGTATGTTAAAACAAATGATTAGATAGTGATAAGTGCCAACAACATGGAGGAGAAACTGTGGCAAGGGAACCAAATAGGAACCTGTGACAGTATCAGGGGAAATGACTAGAGTCTGACTTAGGGAGTAGTACTAATATTATGCACTAACCAAGTTGAAAACTATCAAGGGATGTTCCTACCACTAAAAAGGCAGTGTTCTACCATTCTGAAGCTCCTCATTTAGAGCTGCCAGTAAGAGCCAGATGTGGTCCAGTGCAGCTCAAGTCCCAGGTCTTAGAGGGTTGAGGTAGGATAGCTTACACTCAGGTATTTGATGCCAGTCTGGGTAAAATAGGAAGACTACCATTGAAAGAAGAACAGAAGAAAAGAGAAGGGAGACCAAGAAAAGAGAGAAACAAACATGCTGACAATCAAGGAATCGGCTATAATGCATTGCAGTATATATTTCCTTTGAGAAAACACAGGTACAACATGGGCTTGAAAAGTTTGAAAATAGTAAACCACACTTTCACATGAAGTTTTGGCTCTAGGAGCTTGTGGGATGAGGAGGAGTTCAAGGCTCCTGTAGGTTGTCTTTCTTTTATGACCGACAATAAATATACAGTAAAACAATTCTGAGAAGACTTGAGTGATAAGCTTTCAGGTGAGCCGTTCAGCCAGAACAACTAGTCCTAAAACAAAATGCCATATGAGTCAAGGATCAGAAGGCCAGTGTCGCTCAATAGGATTTCCTTGAACTTGCTTTATTCCTGTAGGGCTGGGGGGCGGGGGGGGGGGGTTGCATAAGCAAGGGTAAGAAGCATTGCTGGGTTATACATTTCTCACGTGGTCAGGCCCTAAGCACTACGTGCACCTGGGCAGGAAAGGCTGGGGAGTCGTCATCCCTCAGAGAGACAAAGAGGCCGGAAGAGACTGCAGGCTACCAAAAGATTTCAGCCCTTCACAAAGCCACATGGAATATGGAACTTGGTAGGAGAAGGGTTGGAGACGTGGACCACTAGACTCTCCTCGCACATGGCCCTAGGAAACACTGGGTTGTGAAGATCCAAGACAGTCCTCGTGGGCACCCTTATTTCCAATCCCCGCCCACCCACAAACCCACCTCTCCCTTTCCCCTTCCGCTCGCTCCCTCCCTCACTCCCTCGCTCGCTGGCTTACTTGTCCCGGATGATGGTCTGCAGCTCTCGGATCTGATCATTCATGGGAAGCAGCTTAAGCTGAGTCCCGATCTGTCCCGAGAGTTCACTTTCTCCTAGGAGGGAGTCACCCGCAGGTGCGTCGTAGTTGTTACTGTCACCACTGTCACTGTTGCTCTCGGAGTGAAGGTTGACGCTGCTGCCACAGGCCTGAGAGTCGTCAGCCAGCACGTTAGGATGGGCATGCCGGGCCAGGAGAGTCAGTTTCGCCATAACGCTACTATTGCCCTCAGCATGATCCTCAATTGGGTCGCCAGATCTCAGCGATGGTTCGGGACTTGGGGTAGAAGCAGAGTTTACTTGCTGATTGTGACAGGGCATGGAATCCTGACACTGGAACTCTGTGGCCATACACCGGGCCGGGACGGTCCCCGCTGCTAGGGGACCCTTAGGGTAAAGGAGGGTAGGAGGAGAAGGGGCCCCGAGGCTCACGAGCTTTTCCGGTGGTCCTCTGCCTTCCTCAAAATCGCTAACCCCGTCTGCCCTCTCACCTTTAGGCCGCCAACGGCTCCTTTTTACAAGCTTTGTCCCACGCCCGCCCACAGCAGACGCTCAGCCTGCTTAGAAACCCTATTGGTTGATGTCCCTGCCATTTACCGGCAAGCCGCTCCTTAACTCTTTAGTGACTCAGGCTGCCAGGAGTTCTCCCACGTGGCTTGACACTATAGGCTAAGTCAGAGGTGCTAGGCACGATGTGATTCAACTCAGTCACAGTTGCTAGGTTTCTGAGGCCTCCTGGACTTCTACATTCAGAACTTTGGGTACAGCCTGGAAAACTGAGTGTAGATGTGGCAAGCCCAAGTCCCATGTTTTCAGAGAGGGTGCTTTGGAAGGGAAATGATACTTCATTAACACTATTTTCAAGACAGTGTGTGTAAAGAGAGGAGGAAGTGAAATGACCGGGCAGGCAGGCGAAGAGCCTGTCTCCCTCTACTCCACTCCACAAACTGCAGATTCACAAAGGTTCTTGGCCTCTGAAGTCTTTCTTGCCTGTGGGACTGGTTGGGCTTTACAGGGTACAGGTTACCACGATGGTTCTGGCAGCTTTTCAGTTCCACTATGACTGTGTGGACTCACCACAAAGGTCTGAGGAAAGAATGTCTAGAACTATACTTTGCAGACCCTGGTCTGTAACAAAACTGCAGAGCAGGTGAAATCCAGGTTATTGGCCTAGCATGGGAGTTCCTGCCAGTGATCCCAGTATTTAAGAAGCTGAAGCAGGAGGGTCATGACTCTGGAGTCCAGCCTGTGCTACATGGTGGGATAGAAAAAAAATAATAATTTACTATTCTGATTCAGTAGATCTGACATGAATCCCAAGAATATTTTCAAGTCTTTATTTTTTTTAACAAGTAACTCATAGATTCTGATTTTTAAAATGCTACTCATGAGAAATAGTAACTTACACGTTGCCTTTTTTGTTCTTTGGGGGGGGCAGTAATGGGGTTTGAATTCAGAACCCATGCTTGCTAGTACTCCTACCACTTGAGCCATTTGGATTATTTTTAATTTAAAAATTATTTGATTGGATTTGATTTGTGCCATTACTGAGGCTTACATTCAGGCTCCCACTCTCACTCAGCTGTTTCCTATCACAGTTGGCATTCTACCACCGAAGCCATGTCTCCATTTGCAGCTTTGCATGTTTCTCAGAATCTTGTTTTTAGCCTGAACCATGAACCTCCTACTTACATGTCTCACTAGCTGTGATGACACATTTGCAGCACCATACCCTACTTATTTTTGCACGATCTGAACTTGAACTTTGATCCTCTGATTTCTGCCTCTCATTTGTAGGAATAACTGTGATCAACGATGCCCAGCTGCCTGTTCAAAATGTCACAACTAGAAAGTTAGAGATTTGCTAATTCTGCCAAAAATTACTGACCAACATTTGATGAGCCCTTTTCCCTCTCTCATCTTGATCTTGTTGCCTATAACGTGAGATGGATTAATTATTTGACTCTCAATTTTGACATTGTACTTTACCTTCCAAAAAGCTAGTTCTTAATTTTTTTCTTCTACATAAGAAGACTAACACATGCAGGGATTTAGAGAATCTGAATAACAGATAATACGAAATTTTCAGGCCTTTGGCAATAAGTGAACCTTTGTCTTACTCTTTATGTTTTGGTTGGTTCATTTGTTGTTTTGATATTGGCTTTATTGATATTTTCCCCTTGTTACTGTGTTTTGTTCTTTGCTCTCCTGGTGTATACACTATTAGCTGTAATTGTAGAGAGTTTAAATGTGATTGGATGATCAAAATTGCCATGTAGAATTATACTCCCATTCACTTTTAAAAGCCTGTATATCCTTTTACCTAGCACATAATGCAAACGAATAGGTCTGTGAATTTAAAAGCTGCATCTGCTAGCTTGAAGTGGGCAGGGAACAATTGAATGGCTACTTTGGCAGTGAATACTCTCAGGGAAAACACTGAAATGTGGCACTCTTTCATTAGCACTAGTTTAAATGCAGTAATAAATTTTAAATGGCATTGTAAGACATCCTAGGTCCAAAACTATACTATAGGTTTGTCAGGTGTTGCATCAAGCATGTAACCCTTATTCTTAATGGACAGAATATGAATTAGAAGAGTACAATTGTCAGTATGTCTTCTGTTTTTATTCTCGTAGTAAGCTCTTATGTATATGCTTGCCTATATTAGCCAATAAGCATTAGAAGGTCTATTTAGGTAGCTTATATAAGGCTTTAATAAGGACAGAACTCACTAATTATTATTTATAATAGCACCTAAGGCTTGGTGCTTTACAATTTCAAATATTTTCATATACACTCTCTTATTTGTTTATTTATTTTGTCAGTCATAGAGCTTGAACTCAGGGCCTGGGCACTGTCCCTGAGCTCTTTTGTTCAAGGCTAGTGCTCTACCACTTTGAGCCACAGCACCACTTCTAGTTTTCTGGGGGTTAACTAGAGATAAGAGTCTCACAAACTTTCCTGCCCAGGCTGGCTTTGAACCATGATCCTCAGATCTCAGCCTCCTGAGTAGCTAGGATTACAAGTGTGTGTCACTGGCACCCAGCACATTCTCTTATTTAAATAATCCAATAAGTGGTTGTGAATGTGGCCTAGCAGTAGAGTGCTTGCCTCATATACATGAAGCCCTGGATTCGATTCCTCAGAACCACATATACAAAAAAGCCAGAAGTGGTGCTGTGGCTCAAGTGTTCGAGTGCTAGCCTTAAGTAAAAGAAGCCAGGGACAGTGTTCAGGCCCTGAGTTCAAGCCCCAGAACTGGCAAAAAATCCAATAAAAGCTTGAGTGCCAATCCTATTACAAAAAAGAAAAATCTGTGGTTCCTTTTTGTGTTACAGGGATTTGGTGCCAGCTACCAGTGGCTCATGCTTGTTATCCTAGCTACTCAAGAGGTTGCGATCTGAGGATCATGGTTCAAAGCCCAGGCAGTTAAATCCAAGTTAAGTCTTATTTCCAATGATCCAGTTAAGAGCCAGAAGTAAAGATGTGGCTCAAGTAGTAGAATACCAGCCTTGAACAAAAAAGCCAAGCAAAGAGTGCAAGGCCCTGTGTTCAAGCTCCAGTACCAGCACCCCACAAAGGGCTAAATTATAAAACAATTTGTCCAAGACTACACATACAGAAAGGAACAGAGCCAAAGTGGTAACCCTAGTCTTTTCACTCTAAATCTACTTAAAAAAATTATTTTATTGTCAAAGTGAAGTACAGAGGGGTCACAGTTTCATCCGTAATACAGTGAGTACATTTGAAATCTATGTTTTCATACCTAAATGTTCCTGAAATAATTCAGATAACCAAATACTGATGGAGACATTTCTCCTGGCCTGGAATTTTACTAGGTATTAGAATAGACACAAAGGAAAATGAGTGAAGGTCTTGAAATTTTCCAGTACTATAAAGGTAATGGATTTCATGGTCTTTGAAAACCAAAAGAAAAGTCAGGTGTATGGAAATCTTCACCATAACTACAAACAGAAGACTTGACCATTTTGAATTTAGCTCTCCTATCTCATACTTCTATCTGATAGAAAGCCAGACAAACTGGGCGCTGGTGGTTCATGCCTGTAATCTTACCTACTCATGAGGCTGAGGTCCTGAGGACTGTGGTTCAAAGCTAGCCCAGGAAAAGAAGTTCCTGTCAGACTCTTATCTCCAATTAATCACTCAAAAACCAGAAGTGGAGCTGTGGCTCAAAGTTGTAGAGTACTAGCCCCAAGCAAAGAGCTCAGGGACAGCACTCAGGCCCTGAGTTCAAGCCCCATCACTTCCAAAAGAAAAAGCCAGGAGGTAAAGTGGGAGAAAAATGAGTGAGTGAGGGGGTAACAAGTTTGATGAGAAATGTACTCACTACCTTCTCTATGTAACTCTACCCCTTCTGTACATCACCTTAACAATGAAATTAAAATTTAAAAAAATCCAGGAAAATCAGAAAGCTAGAAGGTAATCCAGCAATAATGGGGATAACTTTATTTTGGAATTTGAGCTCTAAATTTGAGAGGATTCATAAAAATTACGCAAAACTGCAAACCAATTGCTTATACTAATAGGAATTCTTCACATGCCTTTTCAAAATGCTATTATGTAGTGATTCATATAAATATTTAATTTTATATTTATTTCAAATTATATATATAGTTTTAAATGTGACATTGTGAAGTAATTGGGCTCAGTATTATTCATGTTTTGTAGGTGAGAAATTTCACTTAAGAGCCTATTTTATTTTGCACTGCAATCAGACTTGAACTTAGGGCCTCAAGCTCCTGCTTGACTTTTTTGCTCAAGGCTAACACTACCACATGAGTCAGGGCTACACTTCTGGATTGTGTGTGTGTGTGTGTGTGTGTGTGTGTGTGTGTGTGTGTGCGCGCGCGCGGTGCACGTTGGTCCTGGGGCTTAAACTCAGGGCCTGGTCATTGTCCTTGTTTGCTGCTCACGGCCAGTACTTCACCACTTGAGCCACTGCTTCACTTTCAACTTTTTGGTTGTTAATTGGAGATAAGAGACTCATGGACTTTCTTGCCTTGGTTGGCTTTGAATTGTGATCCTCAGATCCCAACCTCTTGAGTAGTAGCACACAGGTATGAGCCACTAGTGCCTGGCAGGACCCTGATTTAAAGTTACATGAAAGAAGCACTAAAGTTGGGAGAAGACAAATGAAAAACTAATATTGAACTCTATTTGTCATGCAGTATAATCTTAATGTAAACCTTATAGTAACCTTAGGAGGTAGACCTCACTGTTATCCCCATTTTACAGGCAAGAAAATGAAAACCTAGTGAGATTAATTAACTTGATCATGTTACACAGGCAGAAAATGCAAGCGCAAGCATTGAGGCTAAAATTAATCAGGCCAATCTGTCTGTTCCTACATCCCTGGTTTTCAGATTAGTCCATGTTATATTCATGCATGTGCGCGCGTGTGTGCGTACTCACACGTGTGTGTTTGCCTGTCCTGAGGATTGAACTCAGGACCTGGACACTGTCCCTGAGCTTTTTAGCTTAAGCTAGCATTCTACAACTTGAGTTACAGTGCCACTTTGGGCTTTTTGGTAGTTAATTGAAGTTAAGAGTCTCAAGGACTTTCCTGCCTGGGCTGGCTTTGAACCTTGATCCTCAGTTCTCAGCCTCCTGAGTAGCTACTTATTACAAGTATGAGTCACTGGCACCAAGTTTCAGGTTATATTCTTCTAATATAAACCACACTTCATGTTTTTAACAGCACATTATGCTTCTCACACTTTGTTTCTCACCTGTAATGCTAAATCTAACCCATCAACATTGTACTATAGAACTGGGCACTGGTGGCTCACACTTGTAATCCTAACTCCTCAGGAGGCTGAGATCTCTAGATTGCAGTTTGAAGCCAGGCTGGGCAGGAAAGTCCAGAAGACTCTTATTTCCAATTAATCCCCAAAAAGCTGGAAGTGGAGGTACAGCTCAAGTGGTAGAATGTCAGTTTTAAGTGAAAATGCCAAGCAAGAGCACAAGGCCCTGACTTTAAGTCCTAGTACAGCACATACACACAAAGGGAGAACTGACTTGATGTGGTTGGCTCCCAGCTCATACCTGCTGGTCAGTGTTCCCATTACTTGCTAGCCCTCGATCTTGTCTGTTTGGCTTGCTTGCTGTATGAAGGTTTGAAGTTAATACCTATAGATCTTAATCATCAACAAATTATTTCAAACCAAAGAGAAAGAATGTAATTTCTGTTGAGCCCCTGTTAAGTGAGGCATGCACTAAGTGGAAACTCTTTTGAGGGTGTAGGCATGAGGAAGTAGAGGAATGAAAGTGTGATGGGCCATACCCAAATCCAGAACTCATTCCTATGGCTGCCTGGAATGGCGCCTTTTTGTGTGTATGTGTGGTGCTGGAATTTGAACTCAGGGCTACACACTTGCTAAGCAGGAACTCTACCACTTGAATTGTCTGTCCTTTTTGGGTTGGATATTTTTGAAGGTATGAGGTCTGTATGCGCAGGCTACAATTCTACTTGTCCTTTAGTGCATTGCTGAAGGTGAAAGGCATGCATCCCTGTGCCTAGCCTTTGTGCTTCCCCTGTAGTGGAGGTAACAGGTATGTGCCACTGTGTCTGGCCATTGGTTGAAATGGAGTGTCTCAAACGGTTTTTGTTGGCCTGGGCTGGCCTTGAACCATGGTCCCCCAATCTCTACCTTCAAAGTGTCTAGGACGACCTTACCCTGCATCAGGATTCATATTAACTCCCTCCCTAGGAATTGCCCTAAGCTGAGAGATCTGCACTATTCAATGTTCCACACCCTTTTCTACTGCAAATTATATCCACTGACAGGTTGATATGAGGATGCAATACCCCATATCTTTACCCCCAATTCAAAATGTCTCTGAAGGGCCATCCAACCTCAAAACTTATTAGGTTCACTGAGGTGTCAGTTACAGCTTCTTCCTCTCCTCAATCCTGCTGCTGTTATTCCCTCTCAGATGTTCTCAAGAGCACTCACCACTAAACTTCCTACATGCAAATCTCTACTTTAGAGTCTGTTTCCAAAGGTACTGACTTTCTGACAGAAAGCAATATAACTCCAAATAACCTCATTATCAAAGTGGCTGTGTAATAGGGAGGTCAGATCTGGCCTGTGCCATCATTAACTGTGGAGGAACTTCAGATGGTCTCCAGCTCAGATAAGAGCAGAAGCCAGCTCCATCTCCTCTAAACTCTCCCCCACCCTATTCAGGGAAGCTCCCCTTTATTATGTTAAGTTATGTAAATTGAACACCTGAGGCCTGAGAGCTTTAAGGGAACCTGTGCCCTCCCATGGGTAGGCATATCCACCTGCATCATGTGAGCCCCGCCAAATCCATGAGCCAATTCTACTAGAATGATAGGTTAGTTTAAATAGATATTATGAGACAGATTGTAACTCTATTGGCCAGCTGCGTGCGGCCTAGCATGCTCTGTAAGTGTTGTATCTTCATTGGTCACCTGCGTGTGGCAAGTTTGTCTGTGACGTTTGCCTTATAACCAGGCTGGAAGGCCACACGGACTCGGTTCCAGCTCCCGAGTCTGGGCCCTGATCCTGCACACATGGTCGGCAGTTTCGGCTCCCGAGTCTGGGCTGCGACCAAGGCCGGTCGGTTCACTTTTTGTTCACTTTTTACTTCCCCAATAAATCTGTCTTTTTGTCATCTTGTAGCTGGAGACTGTGTGGTGGACTCTTGGGGGAACCAGAAATCCCCTCCCTTGGGGGGGGGGACCCCGTTTCATTGTAGCAAACCCTCACTCTACTTCAGCTGTATGAACCTGATGTTTCAAGCTGTCGAAAAAAATCAAAAGGAAAGAAATAATGCTACAGTTGATTAAATTTCTACATTGCAAATTGCAGCATCAGACCTACTTATTAGAGAACTGGATTGACAAGATTAATTAAAAGTGTTCTGGCTTTGGTTTGTTAAAATGAAGTTATAAGACAGTGAACTAACAAGTGCCCACTTGCTTAAGTCATGACATATATCATTTCATTTTTGCTGAGAGGAAATTCTGTGTGTAAGTATAGGTACCATATATTGTACAGTACTTCCATTAATTTTGTTTTAATTATTGTAATTTCAATCACTTGTGATGAGCTACAGATAAGAAGAGTGAGTTCAGTACAAGATTTGAAAGAGTTATTGTTGTTAACCTCTTATTATTTGTTCCAGTGCTAAAGGCTTGAACTCAGGGACTAGCTTTTTCTGCTTTACCACTTGAGCCATGGCTTCACTTTTGTGTGTTTTTTTTCTGGTTAATTGGCACTAAGAGTTTTACAGACTTTCTTACATGGGCTGGCTTTGAACTGTGATCATCAGATCTCAGCCTGCTAAGTAGCTAGGATTACAGATGTGAACCACTGATATCCAGCTGTTAAACTCTTACTATGGTCAGTATAAGTTAAACTTTTCATAGGTGTATAGGCATAGGACAAACATATGGGTTTGGTGTTATTTGGTCTTAGAACATCTGCTTCAGTTAAGGGGAGAACTATTATACTGCATTTGATTTCTGTTAGGAGAGAAGAACCAACAGTTCTGATCGCTCCCATTTGATAGATGGAACTTGAACAAGATTTTTCCCTTCTCTGGGTCTCGTGTTCATTCATAGCAAGTAGAAATAGGGTATCAGGGTCCTTTAAAGATCTCCAATTTTATGCTGTTCTTAATACATTCATATGTCTGTAGATTTTCCAAGCAATGTAATGATGAGCTAATCTCTGGCTTTTAATCTGGCTCCAAGCCCAAACAATTCCAAATACCACCCACACCATGCTCGTTCTCTTTTGTGTGTGTGTATGCCAGTCCTGAGGGTTGAACTCAGAGCCTGGGTTCTGTCCCTTAGCTTTTTTACTCATGGCTGGCACTCTACCACTTGAGCCACAGCTCCACTTCCAGCATTTGCTGGTTAATTGCAGATGAGAGTCTCAAAGACTTTCCTACCAAAGCTGACCTGCTATCTTCAGGTCTCAGCTTCTTGAGTAGTTAAGAGTCTAAGGGTGAGCCACAGGTGCCCAGCTCTCATCCTCTTTTTGAACCTA
The DNA here is from genome assembly GCF_023159225.1 of Perognathus longimembris pacificus. Lineage (NCBI taxonomy): Eukaryota > Metazoa > Chordata > Mammalia > Rodentia > Heteromyidae > Perognathus > Perognathus longimembris. The sequence goes on from NC_063188.1 coordinate 57,712,879, forward strand.
TGCATATGTGCATGCAAAGTCATGTGACAACAGTTAACAGGATACAGAGGGCCTAGTAAACCCATGGATTTATCTACCTGATGAGGAGTGAAGGGCCTGTGCCCATGGGCATTGAGAAGCGGTGTCATGGCCCAAATGATTTGCAGATCAAATACCCAGTGACTTGCCTGGACAATAAGGGGAAAACCAGTGCTGTGCACCCAGATGCCCTGGAACTCATATGCCTACCTGCTCAAAGCCAGATTTTGTCCAATTAGTTATGAGAGTAAAGAAGGACCATTACTATTATTTCTATACACCATTCTTCCATCCAAGGAAGTACCATTATGCTCCCTTCCTCTATTGAAACTGGTTCATTTGTTCACTCAACAAATAATTCTGAGAATCAACTTTGTGCTAGACATTCATCTCAGATGTTGGGTATTGAATGAAGCAGAAAAATACCTTAACCCTTGTGGAGAGTAGTCAGTTGTCAGAGACACAGATAATATAGGAAATAAATTATGTTAGATGGTGGCAAGCAGGAAGAAAGGATGGAGACTAACTTAGAGAGAGGGCATCCATTGAAAACAGGGTGATTAGAAGAGCCTCTTTGAAAAGATGGCATAAGAACAAAGACCTGAAGTATATAGGATGCGATCTCTGGTGACAGCTTCCTGGAAGATGGATTATAAAGTGCAAAGTCCTGTGACAAAGCAAGGTTAGTATGTAAAAAGCAGACTGAGTGGGTTAGTGCTGTGTGAGGGAGAGCCAACAGCAAAGCATGTAAGATCACAAAGGGAAACCAGACGGGGATCAGGCCGATCTTGTGGAGTCATTTAGACCCTTGTAGACACATAAGGTTTTCTTCTGAGTTGGGAAGACATCAGATGGTTTAAAGAAAAGGAGTAAAAGCCAGCTGTGGTAGTACACAGCAGCAGTACTTCTTCAGCTGAGGGGGCTGGAAGTGAGGATTGAAAGTTCAAGGCCATGTTTGCAATTATTTCTAATTTTTTTCTTTCTGTTTTAGTTTTCTGTACCTTTTGTCTTGTATATAAGCTTATTTGATCCGTGGAAGGGAAAGAGAACCACAGAAACAGCAGGACAAAGGATGAGCTAATGCAACAAAGATACTCACTAGATGCTATGTTGGAAATGAACTTTACAAATTGTGGGGGAGGGGAGTAAAGAGGGATAAGGGGGAGAAAATGAGGGCAGGAATAACAGTGTTTAAAAAGAAATGTATCCATTACCTTAGTTATGTGACTGTAACCCCACTCTTCATCACCTGCACAATAAGTTTAAATAAATAAATAAAAAGAAAGAAAGAAAGTTCAAGGCCAGCCGGAGCTACATCTTTTTTTTTTTTAAAGATGGAACATAAGATGATACACCTTCAGTTTTAAGAGGATCACACTGGCATATTAAAAAATAGAAGCAACCAGGCACTGTGTCTCACCCCTGTAATCTGAGCTACTCAGGAGGCTGACATTTGAGGATTGAGGTTCAAAGCTAGCCCAGGCAGGAAAGTCTATGAGACTCTTCAATTAACCACCAGAAAACCAGAAGTAGTGCTGTGTCTCAAAGTGATAGACCAGGCTGGGAATATGGCCTAGTGGCAAGAGCGCTTGCCTCGTATACATGAAGCCCTGGGTTCGATTCCCCAGCTTCACATATATAGAAAACGGCCAGAAGGGGCGCTCTGGCTCAAGTGGCAGAGTGCTAGCCTTGAGCAAAAAGAAGCCAGGAACAGTGCTCAGGCCCTGAGTCCAAGCCCCAGGACTGGCCAAAAAAAAAAAAAAAAGTTCAAAGCGATAGACCTCTAGTCTTGTGCAAAAAAGCTCAGGGACAGTACTCAGGCCTTGAGTTCAAGTCCTATGACTGACCAAAAAAAAGAAAACGGAAAAGAAAAAAAAGTAGAAATAAGAGACCCATGTTGAAAGCAGGCAGAAGGAAAGCAGTGAGGAAGCTATTGAAATAATCCAGGAAAGAGATTACAGTAGCAGAGGCCTGGCTAGAGGGGAGTTCATGCAGTGTTGGTATATTTTACAGATAAAAATCTACAAAGTTTGTCTGCAGACTGATATGAAGCAAAAGACAAAAAGTCAAGAATGCTACCAAGGTTTCTGAGTAGAAGAGCATAGAGATAAGAATTTCTGTTTGTTAATTGTGGGTAGAGCAGGTTTTAGGATATGCTATAGACAAGAGTCCAGTTTTGACATGCTAAATTTGAGGCATCTGTTAGCTATCCAAGTGGAGAAGGTAACTAAGATGTTGGGTATGAGAATGAAATTCAGGGAGAGAGATCCTAGCAGGAGATAAAAATTTGAGAGACATCTTTGCCTAATTGACTTTTAAGGCCAGGACATAGGACAAGATGGAGGCAATGGATATAGACAGAAAAAAAATCCCCCAGAGACCTGGGAAATTCATTTTTAGTATGAAGGCTCAAGTAGCTCTTCTCACCTGCTCCACAATTAAGCTAGTGAATTTTTGTGAAAAGAAAAGAACACATATTTTTGTCAGTCATGGGATTTGAACTCAGGGTGCACTGTTCTTGAGCTCATTCTGTATAAGGCTAGTGCTCTACCATTTTAAGCCACAGCTCCACCTCCAGTTTTCTTTTTTTTTTCTTTTTTATTTTTTTTGCCAGTCGTGGGCCTTGGACTCAGGGCCTGAGCACTGTCCCTGGCTTCTTCCCGCTCAAGGCTAGCACTCTGCCACTTGAGCCACAGCGCCGCTTCTGGCCGTTTTCTGTATATGTGGTGCTGGGGAATCGAACCTAGGGCCTCGTGTATCCGAGGCAGGCACTCTTGCCGCTAGGCTATATCCCCAGCCCCTCACCTCCAGTTTTCTAATGGTTAATTGAAGATAAGAATCTCACAGACTTTCCTACCCAGGCTGGCTTTGAACCACAGTCCTCAGATCTCAGCCTCCTGAGAAGCTAGGATTACAGTCATCAGCCACCAGTACCCTGCTACAAAACAACATTTAAAGACTCTGGGTAATCAGCAAGTAGAGAACATGAATTTGGAATTGTAGTATGTGAACCAACACTGTTCACTCTCTTATCCCTCCCAGGTCAGCAAGATGGAGACTCAGTGCAAGCTGATGCAGCCATGCATACAGGACTCCCTTTCCCCAGCTCTCAACTGGAGAGCATTCTTCCTCTCATATAGCCCCTGGCTGCCTGTTGTAAGGCCAATATGGTCAATTGGTAGAGGGTTGCTTCTTCTATGCATTTCCCACTTATTAAATGGAGCCTCTAACTTGACAATGGTCTCCTAAGAATTCTGGAGAACAAATGGTTCTTCCTTGATGTCCACATCAAAAGAGGTAAGCTGGTCTGGGGATATGGCCTAGTGGCAAGAGTGCCTGCCTCATATACATGAGGCCCCGGGTTCGATTCCCCAGCACCACATATACCGAAAATGGCCAGAAGTGGCACTGTGGCTCAAGTGGCAGAGTGCTAGCCTTGAGCAAAAAAGAAGCCAGGGAGAGTGCTCAGGCCCAGAGTCCAAGCCCCAGGACTGGCTAAAAAAAAAAAAAAAAAAAAAAGAGGTAAGCTGAGCCTGGAACAGATGCTCAGGCCTTGTAATCCTAGCTATTTGGGGAGTCTGTGAGGGGAAGGATTGTGGTTCAAGGCAAGCCTGGGCAAAAAAGTCTGTGAGATCCTATGTCAAAAAAATAGCCAGCAAAAAAGAAACTGGAGGTATGGCTCAAGCAGTAGAGTGCCAGCCTAGCAAGCATGAGACCCTGAGTTCAAACCTCACTCCTGCAAAAACAATAACAATAACAGAAACTAGCAGCAGCAGCAGCAACACAACAATAAAGAGAGGTAAGCTGAAAAGACTCCAGACTACTGCTACCTCTCTAATGACTGTTCAGCTCCTGGAGTAGTTGTTTCAGAGAAAAGCTTGCCATTGTCTCTACCTCCGGCTTCTGAGTTGTGGCTTAGATGTGGGGGTGGCAATGAAGGGAAGAAGCAAGCTATGTGATGAATAGCTTCTGATCTCTTCCCAGATGAATCAAATTCATTTGTAACAGCATTAGAGCTCTTGAAACCTAAGAGCCCTCTAAAAAAAATCACGATGAAGGGAATTGTGAGGAGACTGGTAGAGCTCATGAAAATACAGCTTAGAATACAGGCAATAATTATGCAGGAGAGAATGAGGGAAAAATAAAACTGGCAGGAGCCTGTATGAGTTCAAAACACTATCACTGACCTCAGAAACTATTCTTAGCAGCCACAATTTGATTAGATTGCTGTACTTCCACCTTATTTGTGGAGGATACATTCCCAAGACGGAGTGGATGCCTAAAACTCCAGATAGTAACAAATCTACTGTGTATATACATAATACATACATACACACATATATACACACAAAAGTATGGTAAAGTATAAGGTTTAATTTATAAATGAAGAAGAAAAGATATTAGAAAAATACTTTATACCTGTAATAAAAGTTGGGTTTGGTCTGGCTCTCAAAATATCTTGTTGTACTGCTCTCACCTTTATTCTTATGATGACATGAAGTGATGCAGTGCCTACAGGTGAAATGAAGTGAGGCAGATGGCATAGGTATTGTGTGATACAACTGTTATGTAAGAGGTACTTCAATGCAAGCACTGTAATACCCAATATTGGATCTCATGAGCAAGATAGCAACTAAGTGTCTAACAAATGGGGAGTGTGTAGAGCATAGAAATGCTAGACAAAAGGGTGATTCACATCCTGAGCAGAATGGAGTGAGTTTTCATCATCCAAACTATGCAGCAGTGTGCAATGTATTTGTGTATGTGTGTGTGTGTGTGTGTGTGTGTGTGTGTGTATGTTAGGTATGTCTCAAGTAGTAGAGTGACAGCCTAGCAAGCATGAGATCCTGAGTTCAAAGCTCAGTCCTGCAAAAGCAATAACAACACCAACAGCAGCAACAACAACAACAATGATTAATAATAATAATACAGCACTGGGGCTGAATTCAGGACCTTATATTCTTACTTGCCTTTTTTTTTTTGCTCAAGGCTGGCTACTTTACCATTTAATTCACACTTCAAGCTTCTTGCTGGTTAACTGGCCATAAAAGTCACAGGACTTTTCTGTCCAGGTTGGCTTTGGACCTTCATCCTCAGATCTTAGCCTCCTGAGTAGCTAGGATCATTGGTGTGAGCCATCAGTGCCCAGGTAGAAGTGTGAAATTGAAAAAAATGAATTTTTATTTCTAGGATTTTCCGCTTAATGTTTTCAAACCACAGTGAAAGAAAATGTACAGTAGAAGATAAGTGGAATTTATGCCCCAAGGAATTCCTGAAAAGATAACAACTTTAATGGATGGATGTGATCAAGGAAAGAGTAGAAGAGCACTCTACTGGTATCATAGTCATCTCCAGTAACTGATACCATCAACACTGTACCCCCTGAGGGGCAATAGAAGAAACATATATCAATGAGAGACAATGAAAAGAAAGGAAAACAAGCTTTCTTGAAATAATTCAGCCAATCTCTAAACAAACAAACAAGAAAATACTAACAAATATGTGGGGGGAGTAAAACCCATTGTGACTAAAGTGTGTTCTCTAATGTCCAATTTCCACAATAACTACAAGGAATTCAAAGAACCAGTAATGTCTGACCTATATACTGGGGAAAAACAACAACCAGGCAACATAAACTACTTTGTGAGAGTGTCTTGATATTGGATTTAACAGGAAGGAAATAAAAAATAGTAATTCTAATATATCCATGTAACTAAGGTAAAGCATAATTAAAGAGATGCTTTTAGAAAAATGCAAATGAAAATTGTGGCTGAAAATATCCAAAATCATCTTTCAAGCATTCAGGAAACTGAGACAAGAAGATCACAAATTTGGGATTAGCTTGGGCTACATAGTAAGACCCTGTATCAAAAAATAAAGTACAATAACTGAAATGTTAAAACAAAACTCTACAGGAGTTTGATACAAGGTTAAATTAACAGAATAAAAAGCAATGATGTTGAAGAGACATTGATAGAGGTTTGTATGCTGAACAATAAAAAAGATAATGAAGAAAAATTGAACCACATAAAAATGTGTAAGGGACATTAATCCCACAAACATACATAGAATGGTTAGTAGAAGAAGGCAAACAGAAAGCCAGGTACTGGTGCCTCATGCCTATAATCCTAGCTACTCAGGAGGCTAAGTTCTGAGGATTTCAGTTGAAAGCCAACCCAGGCAGGAAAGTCCATGAAATTCTTATGTCCAATAAATTACTTGGAAAAGAAGCTGGAAGTAGTGCTGTGACCCAAGTGGTAGAGCTATAACCTTGAACACAAAGAGGCTCAGGGACAATGCCCAGTTCCCGAATTCAAGCTCCAGGAATGGCAAGAAGAAGAACATGAAGAAGACAAAAATGAAGAAGAAGATAAAGAAGGAGGAGGGCTGGGAATATGGCCTAATGGCAAAAGTGCTTGCCTCGCATACATGAAGCCCTGGGTTCAATTCCCCAGCACTACACATATAGAAAAGGCCAGAGGTGGCGCTGTGGCTCAAGTGGCAGAGTGCTAGCCTTGAGCAAAAAGAAGCCAGGGACAGTGCTCAGGCCCTGAGTCCAAGCTCCAGAATTGGCCAAAAAATTTTTTAAAAAGAAGAAGGAGGAGGGGGGAGAAGGAAGGGGGAGGAGGAGGGGGGAGAAGGAAGGGGGAGGAGGAGGGGGGAGGAGGGGGGGAAGGAGGAGGGGAGAGGAGGAGAACAAGAACAAGGACAAGAAGAAGAAGAGGAAGAGGAGGAAGAAGAAAAATAGAGAAAATGGTTGAAAACTCCCACAAATGTGCTCATGAGACAATAACCTGTATGTCCAGGAGGCTAAATGGATGCCAAGTAGGATAAATGCAAGAGCAGAGACCACATAGTGAAAATACTGAAAGTCAATGACAAGGAGGAAATCTTGAGGTGAGCGCTTTACCACTAGGCCATATTCCCAGCCCCGGAAATCTTGAAATAGCAAGAGAAAAGCCACATGGCTCTTGTTTGGAATTCTCAGTACCATTAATAGATAACGTCGCAGCAGAAACAATGGAGGCCGGCAGACAGTGGGACAACACATTCAAAGTTCTCCAGTTTTCAACCACACAACCTATATCCAGAAAACTTTTAATTATTTTTTAATTTTTCCAGAGCTGAGGACTGAGCCTTGCACTTGCCAGACAAGTGCTCTTCCACTGAGCTAAATCCCCAATCCTGGCTATTACTTCAAAATAAAAGTGACACCTATAACACCAACTATTTGGGAAACAATGAGAAGATTGTGGTCAATGTCAGCTTGACCAAAAGGTTATTAAGATACTTATTTCAACAAAAAGAAGCAAAGTTGGATATAGTAATAACCTACTGTTAACACACTGTAGACAGAAGAATCTGGGTCTGACACTGGCCTCAGATGAAAATATAAGTGAAAACCCACCTAAAAAGCCAAAAAAGTGAAAAAGTGCTGGGGACATGGTTTAAGCAATAGCAAGCAGAAGATGGTAAGTTAAAACCCCAATGTCCGAGTGCCATCCCCCCAAAAAGAAGAAGGAAGTTGGGTGCACTTACCCAGATAAAGAAAAATTGAAAATTCCTTACTAGTAGACCCATTATGATACAACAAATACTAATGGAAGTTCCTAAAAGTGAAAGCCAGTGATCCTGGCTAGTAACTCAAATCTGTAAGATAAAAAGGTAAGGTAATTACCACCAAGGTAATTATATAACTAATGTGCTGTAGTGATGCCTTCTCTTCTTTCTTCCCTTAAGAGACTTAAAAATGATATTAAAAAAATGTGATCTGGCACCAGTACCTGTCTTGTAACTCTAGCAACCAGAAGCCTGAGTTTCAAGGGTCATGGTTCAAAGCCAATCCAGGCAAAAAGTTTGAGCCTCTATTTCCAATTGACCAGCAGGATTCTGGGCTGAAGGCATGGCTCAGGGGGCGGGGGGTAGAGTGCCTGCTGTTAGCAAAAAAAATAAATAAATAAAAAGCTGAGCATTGAGCTCTGGTACAAATTAAAAAATATTGACATTATGTACTATGGCCTATAATACATAAGTACAAATCTACTAGTAAAAGGGAGATAAGTGAAAGCAAAAGTATAATAGGCCAAGAAAATAATGACAAATGGTAATCATTATAACAGTGTGTGATTGTTTAACATTGGTAGATGCAATATGAATAACAATATGTATTAGCTTTTAGGAGTAGGAACCCTTTTATCTGCCAAGGGCCATTTAGATTTTTATAACATCACTTGTAGGCCATACAAAATTATAAACAAAAGCATACGACTGCAGGGAGCTGATAAGGAACATTATGTGTCTGTTTTGTTATGTAGTAAATGATTTTGTAGGCCGTATTATGTAGGCCTCAGGCAGGACAGATAACCAACTTCCAAAAATGAAGAGTTGAGAGCTCTCGTCTTTAGAGATTTCAGTCCATGATCAGCTGGCCATGTTGCCTTAGCCCTGTGACCATCCACCATAACAGAAGCATGTAACAGAACATAGCTGCTCTTCCCATGACTAAAAAGCAGGAAAGAAAGAGGATAAGATCAGGATCCCACAATTCCCTTCAAGGTCCCAGTGACCTGAAGATGTCCTACTAGGCCCCATCTAAAAAAGATCTACTGAGAATGATGGAAAGGGATGACATTGACCAAGATGCCTTGTACTCACAAACTTATATGTTCAATTGAAACCCCTTTGCACAATTAATCAGAGATAAAAATAGCATCTGAGCCAGGTGCCAGTGGCTCACACCTGTAGTCCTAGCTACTCAAGAGGCTGAGATCTAAGTATCTCAGTTCAAAGCCAGCCTGATCAGAAGTCTCTATGAGATGATTATTTCCAATTAACCACTCAAAACCCAGAAATACTGTGGCTCAAAGTGGTAGAGCACTAGTGTTGAGCAAAAGAGCTCAGAGAGAATACCCAGGACCTGAGTTAAAGCGCCATGACTGACAAAATAAATAAATAAGTTAAAATAACATCTGTCAACAACAAAATGACAAAATGATCTACTGAGGTTGTGATGATACTACAACATCCCCAAAGCACCAAGCTGGGGAACCAAGCTTTTACCATATCAGCCTTTTGGGGACATTTCAGGTACACATGGGGGCACAATAATACCGTGGCTGGGAAGGGAATCTAGTTAAATCTCTAGTATTGGATTTAAGCTATTGTAAATCTGAAGTTGAGTCTCGTGTGTGTATATGTATGTATGCATATATATGCATGCATTTGCCTGTGTGTATACACATATATAAGGCCATAGAACAACTAGAAATATAAGAAAATTATAGTAAAATATTTCCCTAGATTTTATTAGCACAAATTAGCACCATTGTACAACATGGAAGGTACATTGTGATATTTTCATGCATACATATAAAATATACGTTATCATATCTACTGTTTGTCTTTCTTATGTAAAATCTGTGCTAATGATCATAAAATACCACATTATCAGAATATATTCACTTACTGAAAAAGGTAGCAGTACAGGGAGAATACACAAACCAAAAAGATATGAAACATAGGAAAATAGAATAAGATGGCAACATAAATTTAACCATATCAATAACAAAAAAGCATAAAATGTAAATGTATTCAGTAGTCTAAAGCAAAGGCAAAGAATGTCAAACTAGATAAACAACATGATCCAATTGTATGTTATCTAAAGGAAACATACTTTAGATTCATAGATATAAATAGCTTCAAAGTAAAAGAATGGAAAAAGATATATTGTGCAAAGGTAAATTCACAGAACTGGTGATTATCATGGTAGGCAAAATTAGTCACAATCAGAAAGACAAACTATCACATATTTTCTTTTTTATGTGGACCTAAAAGGAAAAAATGAATGCAAAAGTGGGACTTTTTTTCAGGAGAAGCAAGAGGGAGGGAAGCAAGTGAAACAGAGGATGATATGGGGGTGAATATGATCAAAATACATTATATGTATGAAAAGACCTAAATAGACCCCACTAAAAGCTGTAAAAAGGAGGTTGAAGTACTACAGTGAAACCTCTTTGTACAATTAATACACACTAATTTAAAAAGACATTGTGAAAAGAGCAACCACAGGATAATTTCATTGTCGATATTAATATCAGACAACATATATTTTAAAACAAGATACTAGATGGTATATACCTAGAAAAATCAGTCAGCATATAAGAGATACTTGTACACACATATTTATCATGACATTATTCATGATAAACTAGTTCTAGCTTCCAAATATTCTCTCATATGTTTAATCCAGATTTTTTTAGAAGACATGAATGTTGAAAAAAAAACTATTTGGAATAAAGAAAGGCACCATTGGGAGGGGACAGCAGATCAATGGAGTCAATATGATCAAAGTACATTATGTACATATATGAAAATGTCATAATGAAACCCATTGTTTTATGTACTTCAGATGCATTTGATATTTTTATTTATTTATTTTTCTAAGACTGGGCATGGTGGTAATATACCTGTAATTATAGCAATTGGGAGGTGGAGGTAAGAGGATTGTGAGGGTAGCTGGAACTACAATGTGAGTTTAAGATCAGCTAGGGCTGCAAAGTGAGACTGTCTCTTTTTTTTCCAGTTCTGGGGCTTGAACTCAGGGCCTGAGCACTGTCCCTGGATTCTTTTTGCTCAAAGCTAGCACTCTTCCTCTTGAGCCACAGCGCTTCTTCTGGCTTTTTCTGTTTATGTGGTGCTGAGGAATCAAACCCAGGGCTCATGCATGCTAGGCAAGCACTCTACCCACTAAGCCACATCCCCAGTCCCAGTGAGACTGCCGTAAAACACCTAAAAGCTACTAGAAGTAGACAGACTATTTCACAGTTATAAAAGAGTCAACCCGTTTAAACATATAACTATTATAAACTTGTGCACTCCAAAACAGAGCATCAAAATTCATGAAACCAAAATTAGCAGAAATGAACGGAGAAAGAAATAATTCAACAACAGTAATTGAAGATTTTGAAATACCATATTCTGAGAATGCATTCTGGGTATGTGACCACAAAGTGACTTCCAGGATGCAGTGATCAGAAAGCCATTGCTTGATATATTTCCTCTTATTATGAATGTTGACTTGACTTTCAGGAATCCTAATTATTCCTTTAAGCACTGAATAAAGAAAGAATCCACATGGCTTAACACACCACCAGTGTTATAGGCCATGCCCATCACATCATTAAATGTTAGCTGAATAAGTTAATACATAAAAAAATTTAGACTGGAGCTGTGGCTCAAATGATAGTGCTGGTCTTGAGCAACAAAACTAAAGGACAGCACCAAGGCCTCAGGACTGGGGGAAAAAAAGTAATGAAATACATGTTACAAAATGTTATGCTTTGAAAACATTAAGAAACCACTCACAAAAAGTCCACATACTTCATGGTTCCATTTATATGAAGTGTGCACAGTAGGCAATTCCATAGAGACAAAAAGTGCTTTAATAGTTTGTTGTTTTATGCTGGTACTGGGGCTTGCTTGAATTCAGGTCCTGGGTATTGTCCCTTAGCTTTTTCACTTAGCATTGGTTCTTTACCACTAGAGCCACATCTCCACTTTGGCTTTTTGGTGGTTATTTGGAAATAAGAGTGTCACAGACTTTATGCATGGGGGTGGGAGAGGAAATGGAAAATGATAGTAGTTATGAGGTTTCTTTGGAGATGATGAAAATATTTTGGAGTTAGAGAGTAATGATGGTTGCACAATTGAGCTGTTCTTGTTAAAAGGCTGAATTTTGTTGTAGGTAGTTATATGTCGATAAAGTTAATTTAAAATAACAAATAGCAGAATGAGAAATGAAATTTAGAACATATCAAAAATTTTCAGCTACAACTAAAGCAGAGCTGAGAGGAAAATTGATAGCCCTAAATCATTATTTTAGAAATGAAGAAAAGATTCCAATCAATTGTCTAAGTTGCTAATTTTAAGAGAAAAAGAAAAGAAAGAGAATATAAGCCCAACAAACAGATGGAAAGGGGGCGGGGAAGCAGTGGAAAGCAGGAAAAAAAACCAGTAGAGAAAGACAATAAAAGAAAAAGTTCTTTGGGAAAAAAATTAATCCTGCAGATTTTCAAGGGAAAAGTTGAAATGGGGATTAGAATTCTGTTCAAATCATCTTAGCTACAAAGGCAATGTTCTCAGTCTGTCTATCCCCTCCAAAGGCTTGTCTCATTGCTGAACTATTTGCAACGTATTCCAGTTTGCTTCAAGGCCACTTGGCTTCTAATATCATGATTCATATTTCCATTACCAAGGTAGCAGAAATAAATGAGCTCTGTCGTTACAGTGGGATTTGATTTCTCTAAGTCTTCCAAATTGTGAAACCAAAACAATTTCCTTGAGGCTCTTTTACTTCTTCTGAATGTTAAAAACCATTGATTTTCGCTATCTCACAGGTTTATTTTAAGTATTAAGCAAAATTCACGTGAAAAATAACTAGTGCAATTCCTAGAAGATTGAGAATCGAGAATAAATGTTAGTTCTCTCCTTCCCTGATCACGATTGTACCTAATCGTCCTCATTGCTGACGGCATGCCAAAAGAATGACATGGACCACCGTGATGTCATAATGTAAATGGTTAAAGGAAATTGGTCAATATGACTTGCCAAATTTCTCAAAATGTTCCCTACCATAGTCAGCTGAATTTCTTACAGGGCACTATCATCAAGACATTCCTGAGATATTGCTTTGACAGACTCTGTGCTCCTCAGGGGCCAAAGATCATGTGTTTTACATTATATTTTCAAGGCCAATTGTACTACATGGCACATGTACATGTGCAAGGAAAGATGTAAATGTATTTATGTCTTCATGGGTCAGAATTGTTTCTTCATCATCTTGACTTACTGTGGATGTATCTCATTCATAAAATGTCTTCACATAAAGAGAATCAGTTAATGTGAGCCTGATGCTGGTGTTTCATGTCTATATTCCTAGGTACTCAGGAGGCTGAGGTCAGAGGCTCACAATTCAAAGCTAGCCCAGGCAGACAACTCCAGAAGACTCTATCTTCAAAATAATCAACAAAGAGCTGGACTGGAAGCACGGCTCTAGTGGTGGAGCACAATCAGGGCAAGTGAGCCTAGCAAGAGTACAAGGCCCTGATACTGGCATAGATATACACAAACAAAGAATCATTCAAGCTGTCTTTTTTGGACCTTCTGATAGCGATTTTTTCCCACCTAAATCTTGTAAAAATTGATCAAAACTATAAGGTTAAGAAATGGGAGAGAATGGGGGGGGATGGCACTGTTCAAAAGGAAATGTACTTGCTTACCTGAGTTATGAAACTATAACCCCTCTTCACATCACCTTTACAATAAAATTTTAAAAATTAAAACAAAAAAGAGGTCAACAATTACCTGTTCCCTAGAACTAATAAAATGGAGATATCTATTTTTTTTGCCAGTCCTGGGGCTTGAACTCAGGGCCTGAGCACTGTCCCTGGCTTCTTTTTACTCAAGGCTAGCATTTTTCCACTTGAGCCACAGCACCACTTCTGGTCTTTTCTATATATGTGGTGCTGAGGAACCTAACCCAGGGCTTCATGTATACGAGGCAAGCACTCTTGCCATTAGGTCATATTCCTAGCCCCATATCTATTATTTTGCAACCAAAAAGATAAGGAAACCTTCTAATAGTAGTGAACTCAGGCTCATTAAAATATTTTATTGTGTAAATGAGGAAGATTGTGTCTTGAGTGCCAAAGGATATGGCTTGTTCTTCATATTCATTATATTAGTTCAAGTTTGGAGCAAGTTTTGTCATTTAAAGCTAAAATTTATTTATTTTTCATAATTTTATAAGAGAATTTATAGTCTTGGCATGGAATATAAATGAATTCCACATTTCAGAAAATGATTTAATATATAAATACAGTACTGGGGTCTGAACATAAGGCATTGAGCTTTTCCTTGGCTTTCTTGCTCATAGCTGAAATTCTTCCCACTGGAGCCACACATCCAGCCCCACTTTTTTGCTGGTTAATTGAAGATTGTTTAAAGCTAAAATTTATTTAAAAGCTAATGAAACTAATTTATCATCATCTGCCTGTTTCTGCAGTCAAACAAAAGAGCTTTGTCTTCCTCATCTAAGAAGGATAGCCAGGCACAGGTGGCTAGTCAGGAGGCCGAGATCTGAGGATCTTGGTTAGAAGTTAGCCTAGGTAGGCAAGTCCATGGGACTCTGATCTCCAATTAAGCACCAAAAAGCCAGAAGTGGAAGTGTGGTTCAAGTGGTGGAGCACTAGCCTTAGAATGGAAAAAGCAAAGGAACAACACCCTGAATTCAAACCCCAATATTGACTCACGTGTATGTGTGTGCACATGCATACACACACACACACACACACACACAGAAATAGTATCAGGACCTTGGTAGGTCTATCTTCTGTGTCTATACATGGTTCAATACAGTACGCTATTTTATTTTATCCTGGGAAAACATATTCACATCCTGTGACTGTGCCATGGATACTTTCTTATTCAGCTTCTTCAATACACTCACAATTATATTGAACTCCATTCAAAAACAAATGAAATGGGCAGTTGGGAGGAGGATTTGATTAACAGCTATGAAGTTCTTTCAACAACTTCAAAGCCTTAACTTCTACTACAATAATAAGTTTTAACTTATAAACTCCTTATATTTTAGTAATACATTTGTGTAATTGTATGTATGTGTGTGTGTGTGTGTTTGTGTGTGTGTGTGTGTGTCTGTGTCTGTGTACTGGTTCTGGGGCTCAAATTTAGGACCTCATGTTAGCTCGGCTTTTTTGCTCACTTGGCAGGTGCTCTGCCACTTCAGTCAGGCCTCTAGTCTGAAATTGTGCTAGTTAATCAAAGATGGGGTCTTGAAGACATTAGCCATGGCTGGATTTGAACTGTGATCCTCAAGTCTCAACCTCCCAAGTGGCCAGGATTGCAGGAGTGAGCTAGCAGCACCTGGTCCAGTACAATTCTTCTCATGTGCTGTTCAACATATTAGCTCCTCTTAGGCCATCTTGTAATTCTTTTTTTAAATAGTTATTTCTGCCCTTGTAGGTGAAAGTTTTATTACCCTCAGTAGCTTATTTTTGGTCAAACAGAATCTACTCAAATGCATATTCGGGGGCTGGAAATATGGCCTAGTGGTAGAGTGCTCACCTCAAATGCATATTCACACTAGTCCCAGCGTCCTATCAGAGCAAACACTTGTGTGCAACACAGTGCATCTCATTATCACAGCACGATCACTTTTATCTTCAGTATTTTCTAGTTCCTACAACCAGTAGCACCAGAATTCTCAAATAGACTTCAGAGAATTATTCAGCTAACTCAGTCTTTCAATTATTACTACCATGATCAAACATGGCCCTAATAAAAGAGTTAAAATAGTCAAGGTTTGGACCACTCTGAATCCCAATTTCAGTATAGCTAGCTGAAGGACCTTGTAGTCTGGTGCAGATCTGGACCTAAAATAAAGCATGGGCATTGAACCTCATTGTCCACATGCTCCAGGTCAGTTATTACTATTTTAAACCACATATAACTTCTTCAGTGAGACAACCAGAGCAACAAGATCTGATCCATATAGCTGATACATTGGAGACAGATGCTGCTTTCCACCAGCCAAATTGATTCAAAGACAACGTGATAGTAGAGCATACCATACTTCATCTACTGAGGTCCGTGCAAGATGAAGACTTGTATAGATGACTAGAGACTTGTAACAATGACTAGAGTAAGAACTCTTTAATGTAGACTGACACTCCAAACTGTTTTACAAAATAAATAAATCAGCCGTGTGCCAATGGCTCATGCTTGTAATCCTACTGACTTAGGAGGCTGAGATTTGAGGATCATAGTTCAAAGCCAGCCCAAGCAGCAAAGTCTGTGAGACTCTTATCTCCACTTAACCACAAGATAACCAGAAGTGGTGCTGTGGCTCAAAGTGGTAAGTGCTAGCCGTGAGTGAAAAAGCTCAGGGACAGAGCCAAGGCCCTGAGTTCAAGCGCCACGACTGATCAAAAAAATATCAAAACCATAAATTGGGTGATTAGGTAATTCATTGGTTAATTCAATTTTCTGTATGCTGTCTCTGTCCTAGGCTTAATGCCAAGTACTGTGGCTACACGGTTAGTACAGCAGGGTCTACACACAGGTAGCTAAAAGTTTCTTTAGCTGGAAGATTACTACACTGCAACCTGTAATGACAGATTTGACATAGGAAAAGGACCACTGACTCTGCCTAAAGCTGCACAAAGAAAGTGTCACTGGAACTGGACTTTACAGAAGAACTTGTACTCCCAGGTCAGGGAGAAGTGAAAACAGACCAGAACATTAAGGGAAACTGGGGGAGGGGGAGACCATGTGCACGGGCATGTAACCTGGACAGAACTGAGGGTTGAAAGGTTTTTGTGTTTTTTTGGCATGTAAAACTACTGTCCTGCTGTTTTAAAGCACCCATGATTGACAATGGAAAATGCAATGTTCATATCATTGACCCGTTGATATTGAAGGACTGCAACCCTGGATCAGGTACTTAGTCTCTATAGTCTTGAAGAATGAATCCACGGACACAGAGGTAGACATAAAATGGCAAAGTTCTATTGAAAAAAGAGATCAGCAGAGCTCCTGCCAGACAGGAGGGGTGCCCAGGGAAAGTACCACCTGGGGTATATTGAACAGGGGTCAATAGGGTATCTCCAGGAGAGAGGTATGTGACTCTCAAGGTCATTGAACAGCCTACAGCCATATCAGTCCCCAGGCTCAATCAGAGGCTCCTGTATACAGTATGCATGCTTTGCTCCCTCTGACTGGGTGTCTTTTCTGGTGCACACTTCTGGTGGTCCACTATTAACGTGTAAGTCTTCCAGTGGCAAAAGACCAGCCTGCATACAAGACTGCTCAAGGCCATGGTGATGTGATGTCAAGAGGCCTAGATACCAGACTGCTCAAGGCCATTGTGAAGATGCAGAACCCCCATGGGAGGAGGAGGTCTTTCCCCTGATTGCCTAGTCAGCTTTTTTCCCCTGTTCTCACTGAGTATCAAATGTATTCTTTTGAACTAGTTGCTTTCCAGACTTTTTCTTTTCTTTTAGTTTACTAGTTTACATAGTACTTTTCCATATTATGAGATACCCCATGTGAGGTTTTGATTTGTGTATATATTGAATAGTGAACAACTCAGGATAATTAGAGTATCTACCACCAGTTTTTGTTCTGGTCCTGGGGCTTGAACTCAGGGCCCAGGCTCTGTTCCAGTTTTTTTTGTTTGTTTGTTTGGGTTTTTTTTTTGCAAGGCTAGTGCTCTACCACTTGGGCCACAGCTCCACACTTGTGGCTTTTTTTGGTGTTAACTGCAGATAAGAGTCGCATGGGCTTTTCTTTCTTGGGCTGGCCTTGACCATTATTCTCAGATTTCAACCCTCTGAGTAGTTAGGATTATGGTTTGAGCTACTGGTGCCCAGCTACACTGCTCACTTTTTCCATTTCTTTTATTTTTGTTTTTCAGTGGTACTCGGGCTTGAACTCAGGGATTTGCACTTGCTAGGCTGGCAAATACCCCTGAGTCACACTTCTCACCTTTTTATTAAAATAAAAGTTCCCAGGAGGGTACTCCATTCTCATGTACACACATATAGGCTTCCCATTGTTGCTGGGACCACAGATGTGCTCTACCTTGTCCATCTTCATTCCATGCAGATGGACTCTTATGGACCTTCTTTTGGGGGCTGGCCTCAAAGTGCAATCCTCCCAATTTCAGCCTCCCATGTAATTTGTAATGACAGGCAAACTTTACTTGTACCATTTCTCTCTCTCTCTCTCTCTCTCTCTCTCTCTCTCTCTCATTTTTTTTGTTGTTTTGCCAGTGCTGAGGCATAAACTCAGGGCCTGAGCACTGTCCCTGGCTTCTTTTTGCTCAAGGCTAGCACTCTACCACTCTAGCCATCACTTTTAGCTTTTTCTATTTATGTGGTGCTTAGGAATTGAACCCAGGGCTTCATATATATGAGGCAAGCACTCTACTGCTAAGCCATATTCCCAGTTCCTACTTGTACCATTTCTTGATGGTAAGTAGTCAAAATCCTCTCTTCTATTAGAAGTGTATAATGCACTATTGTTAATTATATTCACACTGTGGTGCCACACAACACCAATTGTGGTTTTCACTAGTTTGCTTATAATATGTGTAGAAGGTGTTTCTTCTCAGTTGGTCCTTTTTGGAATGCACTAAGCTTCTTGAATCTGTAAAGTTGGTTGATACATCAAATGTGGGAATGTTCAGCCATTATTTCCTCATAGTCTTTTCTCTCTTACTCCTCATTTCAGAGACACATTGACATGAAATTTAGAACCTTTTATACTGACTTCAGTTCCATAAAACTATTTTTTCAAAGTTATTCTTTTTTATTCAACTTGGATAATTTCTTTTGATCTAACTTCATCAGCTCTTACTTTTCTCATTCCTATTCTGCTAATGAGCCCATATACTCCAGAAGCTTTTTTTCAGATATTGTGTTTTACACTCTAAAATTCACATTTTGTTCTCATTTTGTCATTTCTCTTTCTCTACTGAGAACATCTATTTTCCATTCGTAGAAAATGTACTTTAGTTTAAGCTCATGGAGAATAGTTGAAAACATCTGCTTTATGGTCTGATAATTCCAACATTTTGATCATTTCAGGATTAGCATGTATTAGGTTATCTTCTCTATTAAAAATTGGTCATATTTTCCTTATATGTTGAATTCTTTCCAATTATAATCTCAACCTTATTTCCTTTGCAGTAATAGGGTTTGAGCTCAGAGCCTCTTGAACCTCACCCTTATTCTTTTTCTGCTTTAGTAATTTTTCAGATAGGGTCTCATGCTTTTTCCCAGAGCCAACCTTGAACTTCAGTCCTCTCACCTTGGCTTCCTGTGCAGCTGAAATTATAGGCATGAGCCTCTACATTTGGTTTGTTCTTTGGAATAAGATCTCAATAATATTTTTCCTGGGTTAGCCTTGAACTATAGCCCTCCTATCTTCACTTCCCAAGTACCTGAGATTACAGGCATGAGTCAATGTGCCTGGCTATACCTTGAACTTCTTGACTATTGTGTGTTGCACATACTCTTGTCTACAATAATCCTCTGGCAAATGGTATTTTCTTCCTGTTTTTTTTTTTTTTTTTAAACAGACAATCAATCAAATCAGGGTTATAGCAAAAACTCTGTCTCCCATTCTTTGGGCCTCATTTCTCATCTCAGCTCAAATTTTGAAGTATTTCTTATGCTTGATTTTATGTCAATCAAAGGTTAGTCTGAGGGGCTGGGGATATGGCCTAGTGGCAAGAGTGCTTGCCTCGTATACATGAGGCCCTAGGTTCAATTATTCCCCAGCACCACATATACAGAAAATGGCCAGAAGTGGCGCTGTGGCTCAAGTGGCAGAGTGCTAGCCTTGAGCAAGAAGAAGCCAGGGACAGTGCTCAGGCCCTGAGTCCAAGCCCCAGGACTGGCCAAAAAAAAAAAAAAAAAAAGGTTAGTCTGATACTTGGATCCTGGTTTTAAATGGCTGCCTTGGTTTATACAGAATTAAAGGATTTGTCTTTCTTGTTTTCCTCACCCCCTTAATGATTCCACACACAACTCTTTCTCATCCACAAGGTTCTTTTTTCATTTCCTTTTTCCTTTTTCTAGTACTAGGCGGTGAACTCTGGACCTCCTGCATGCTAGGCAAATGGTCTACCAGTTGAACCATGTCCCAAGCCCTTATGGTTTGTGTCTTTGTGTTTGAGATAGGGTCTCACTTGCCTCTACCTCATGATCCTCCTACCTCTGACTCCTGAGTAACTGGGAATCAGGCAGGCCCCACTCTGCCTGGCTCCTTTCTCCATTTTCTTTGATCAGAAGTATAGGTTTTTTATTGTCATTTCAGCTGTTCAGGCCACTGTTCTGACACAGATCTCTGTGACTTTTTTTTGCCAGTCCTAGGGCTTGAACTCAGGGCCTGAGCAATAAGTATCCCTGGCTTCTTTTTGCTCAAGGTTAGCACTCTATCACTTGAGCCACAGTGCCACTTCTGGCTTTTTCTATATATGTGGGGCTGAGGAATTGAACCCAAGGCTCCGTGTATACGAGGCAAGTACTCTACCACTAGGCCATATTCCCAGCCCCTGTGACTTTTTGTGTGTTTTCAGTCTTTGGATAGTTGTTCTCTGAAGTCATCCCAACACAAAGGAATAGTGGTTGTAACTTGCCATTCTAGATGAAGAATACCTGAATGACTTCTTAAGTCAATAACCTCCCTTGACTTCTTTCCCTTATTTTATCTTGTGAGTAATATACTTGTCCTATCTGTTTCACATGAAGGAATTATTATACATAATCCCTTTTCTTTCTGACACTGTTCCCACTCAGTACAATTGCTAAGTAATTGGAAAGTTTTATGAAAAGATCTTTTAACTTGCTATTTGAAAATAATTTTAGAGTTCTATAAAACTTAGAAAAATCAAAGGAGCTTGCAAAAATCACAAGGTGCTTTCATATATCCTTCAGTTAATCCTTCTAATGTTAATAACTTATATGATGATCAAAACCAGGATATAAAGCCAGGTACTAGTGGCTCACATCTGTAATCCTAGCTACTCAAGAGGCTGAGATCTGAGGATAGTGGTGGCAGAAAAGTCTGTGAGACTCTCCAATTAACCAGCAAAAAGCTAGAAGTGGAGCTGTGGCTCAAATGGTAGAAGTCTAGCCTTGAGCATAAAGGCCAAAAGACAATTCCCTGTCCCTGAGATGAAGCCCCAGTACCAGCACACACATGCGCACACACACACACACACACACACACACACACACACAGAGAGAGAAAGAAAGAATTTGTTTGATATTATTAAATAGATTACTGATGTTGTTCCAATCCCACTAGTTTATCTTTGAATGTCCTTTTCCCATTGCACTATTTTTAATTCAAGGTCTTGGGTGTATAGTTATTGAAACTCTTTCATCTACCTCAATCTGTGACAGTTCCTCAGCCTTTTACGTCTATGACCTTGACATTTAAGACTTTGTACAATGTCTCCCAATTGGAGTACATGTGCAATTTTCTTGATTAAATTTTTGGCAAGAATATCATAGGAATAATGTGCAACATGTCATATCATAGCCACATGATGTTGACATCTTTATTATTAGAGATATTAACCTTCTTGGTAACGGTGGTATCTAATGACTTTCTTCATTGAAAAGCTAATTTTCCCTTTGTAATTAATAAGCATATCGAATCTTGAAATTATGCAAATAACCTGCCTTCCCTCAAACTTTCATCTGTAAATTTTAAATTTTAGTGGGTGTGAGTGGATATTGTGTACAACAATGTTTACTGTAGTGTTTTCCTAATTCTAGTTTTTATTCCTTCTACATATAGTAGTTGGAATTTTCAGTAATGAAGTGCTCTCTCTTCCTCCCATTTATTTGTTTATTCATTATTCAATTATTTATTTATAGCACCACAGATTTATGTGTATTCACTATAGTTTTGGTTATAATTCTATACACTTATTTATTTTGTTGCAAAAATGTTCTAATGTAGGTCATAAGAACTTCAAGTGGGTTCCTTGTCCATTCAATATGCCTCCATCCTGTTTTAAATATGTCATTTCTGGCACCACAAAGTGCATCAGGAAGCCAGGCACTGGTAGCTCACACCTGTTATCCTAGCTATTTAGGAGGCTGAGATCCGAGGATCAAGGTTTTAAGCTAAATAAATGAAGACAAAGATTTGGGTAGATAAAGTCCCAAGATTCTTATCTCCATCTGATCAACAAAGAGCCAGAAATGGAGGCATGGCTCAAGAGGTAGAGCAAAAAGCACAATCAGAAAGAACTACGTAGGGTGGGGATATGGCCTAGTGGCAAGAGTGCTCGCCTCGTATACCTGAAGCCCTGGGTTCGATTCCCCAGCACCACATATACAGAAAACGGCCAGAAGTGGTGTTGTGGCTCATTGGTAGAGTGCTAGCCATGAGCAAAAGGAAGCCAGGGATAGTGCTCAGGCCCTGAGTTCAAGCCCCAGGACTGGCAAAATTAAAAATAAAAAACAAAAAATAAACACCAGTTAAACTCAGAAAGAACTATGTGAGAGCATGAGATCATTAATTCAAGCCCCAGTTTTGACAAACGCAGAACAGAACAAAATTGTGTCAGGCTTTTCCTTCTTCAATTTCAGAATCAACTACTATACAGCCTGCTTCCTTTTTCGAATGTTGTTACACTTTTACCAGGAGTTCTTTGACTGTCCTTTTTCTGTTCCAGTATCTAACTCAAGGTTCCAAATTGCATTAGTTGTTCATATTTAGAAGCTAAGATTTGGGCTCTGGGCATGCTTGTTGCTACTAGAATTTCCTAGACCCTTTCATTCAGAAAATATACTGACACACAAACTTCTTCCAGTCCTCCCTCCCTCCCTTCCTCCTTCCTTGTTCCCTCTCTTTTCTTTAATCTACCTTAAATATAAGTTCACACTCAAACCTGGCAGTGGTAGCTCACCCCTGTCATCCAAGATACTCAAAAAGCTAAGATTGGAGGATCCTGGTTCAAAGCTAGCCCAGGCAGAAAAGTCTGTGAGACTCTTATTTCCAGTTAACCAGCAAAAACCAGGAAGTGGAACTGTGGCTCACATGGGAGAGCATCAGCCTTGACAAAAAAAGCTAAGGTATAGCACCTATTCCCTGAGTTCAAGCCCCAGTACCAGCACATGTGCATGCACACACGGGCACGCACACACACACACACACACACACAGGAGTTCACACTCACATCTCTGATATAAATCTAACACTTTGGCTCATTCTAACCTTTCTTCTATATTTGTAACATCTTTTTTTCTTCAGGATTTGGAAACCTGGCTAGTATTATTTGCAATTTATTTGTATGTAATTTTAAATACTACATATAACATAATTTACAGAATCTATTGCCCTCATTTCTTTTTTTTAATTCTTTTTTTATTAATTAAATTTTGTTGACAAGGTTTTGTGCAAAAGGGGTACAGTTACATAATAGGGCAGTGAGTACATTTCTTGTGATATCTTACACCTTTGTTTTTCTTTCCCTTCCCTAGATCAGTTAGGCATATATACAATACCCAGTGTACAAAAATCATATGCAGTAGCCACATGGCATACGCCAAAGGAAATTCACCTAGAAATTTAAATATAACGTCAACAATATAGTTTGCTTATCCTTGTCTTATATGATCATATATACATAGCTGTTGCGCTATTGTGACCCACTGAAAGGTCTATTTTAGACCTTTTTATGTTTAGTAGTTTGGTTTTAGATACATAATGTAAGGTCGCTGACCCAAACCTGTGGAAATAGCATTTGACAAGAAGATTTTGTTTTGCAGACCTGGTCTCTACTGTCTCCCCCGCACCCTAACAGTCATATATCAAGGAGACCATGCCCCTTTGTTCTCTGTGTTCTAGGCTTGTCTCGCTCAACATTATTTGTTCAAGTTCTGACCATTTCCTTGTGAATACCAATATTTTATCATTTGTAATCACTATGTAGTATTCCATTGTGTATAGGTACCACATTTTTTGGATCCATTCATCTGTGGAGGGGCATCTGGGTTGTTTCCATATTTTGGCTATTGTGAATTGTGCAGTGATAAACATGGATGTGCAGATGTCTTTTTGATATCCTGAGACTTGTTGTTCAGGATAGATGCCTAGGAGTGGTATGGCTGGGTCATAGAGTATGTCTATGCTGAGCTTTTTGAGGAACCCCCATACTGTTCTCCAAAGTGGTTGTACTAATTTGCACTCCCACCAACAATGGAGAAGGGTTCCTCTTTCCCTGCATCCCCTCCGGCATTTGATTGCCCTCATTTCTGTGAGAAACAAATTTACAAAGTGAAGCCCATTATTTCTTTTTATTTTTTTTTTTGTCAGTCCTGGAGCTTGGACTCAGGGCCTGAGCACTGTCCCTGGCTTCTTTTTGCTCATGGCTAGCACTCTGTCACTTGAGCCAGAGCACCACTTCTGGCCTTTTCTATATATGTGGTGCTGAAGAATCTAACCCAGGGCTTCATGTATACAAGGCAAGCACTTTTGCCACTAGGCCATATTCCCAGCCTGAAGCCCATTATTTCTACATAAGCCTTTTTTGGGGGTTCTTTGTTATAGAAACCCTAGAAAATCAATGTCGCACAAATCATTTGGTAAACAACATTTGGACGACATAGTACAAGGTTAAAGATGATTCTGTCTGAAACTGGGAACTAGAATCTATGCTCTGCTTGTCTCCTAGCTTCTCTTCTGGTAGTTTACTGGCAATCTTTGGCTTAGAGATTTATCAGTATAATCTCTGCCTTCAGCTTCACACAGCATTCTCCAGTCGTCTCTTTCTCTTCATCTCATCTGCCTGGTGGCACAGATCTGTCTGTGTCTAACATTCCCTTTTTCATAAGGACATGAGTCACATTGGATCTGGACCAACTTCATGTCCTATTGGATGCCCTATTGATTGCCCCACTTGGATTACTCCTATTTCCAAGTAAAGTTACATTCAGAGATACTGACTGTAATTGCTTCAAAGTGTCTTTTCTTGGAGACACACTCAATTGGTAACACTAACATGAATTTCATTGTTGCAGACCTGCTTAGATACGTTGTGCATTTTCACACAGTCCTCTACAGTCCTCTTTACAGGTTACTCCAGTCAGGTTCCATATCCTCACTCCCACTATAGCTGATTTTAATTATTTATTTTGGAAGTGTGTGAAACATTACTGTTACTAAGAATCAATGATAATGCTAAAAGACACCCTCAGACAAAGGGTCACTTCTCCTTTATTGTTTCCTATGTATGCCCATTTCCCCATTCTGACCATTCCTTTCATGTAGATAACAAACCTCTTTAGCTTCTTCTATCATTTCTATATTTCTTTTTCACAAACACATACATACATACTGATGTTCTAAGATTTCCTTTCCTTTCATAAAGGGTCATATACTGTAGATAGAGATAGCCTTTTTGTTTTTTTGCCAGTCCTGGGCCTTGAACTCAGGGCCTGAGCACTGTCCCTGGCTTCCTTTTGCTCAAGGCTAGCACTCTGACACTTGAGCCACAGCGCCACTTCTGGCCATTTTCTATATATGTGGTGCTGGGGAATCGAACCCAAGGCTTCATGTATATGAGGCAAGCTCTCTTGCCACTAGAGATAGCCTTTTATATTTGCTTTCTAGACTTAAATCGTGCCAAGTCAGTTACTGTCTTCTTCATTCATTTTCACAGCTACATAGTGCTTGTGAGAAATGAATTCCAAAGTTTCTCCATGATCTCTGCCTCCTAATGTTCATTTGCCTTCCCTTGACCATGAGCCTGACCTGTAAATTCCTTGTAGCCAATGGAAAATATTAAAGATAAATGGGATGACATATTCATGGTTACTTTGTGTAATATTATTACTTTCATCTTGCTAGCAGACTTTTCATATTGAGGCCCTCATTTTGCTGGTTTTGATAATGGGGACCAGCATACAGAGAAGTTCGTGTAGAAAGTCATTTTAAGACGCTTCTAGTGGCTGAGACAGATTCCAGCTGATCTATATAATTCTTCAGGATCCCTAGAGTTCAAGATAAAGTTTACAAATGATATTTAAGGTACCCAGCATTTGGATTAAGCTCACTGAATGAAAGATGTATGTTTGAACAAATTGTTTGGTTCCTTAACTCCAAAATGCTGAAAACACACATGGCTGTTGTTCACATGCAAATGGTATGATGAGAATGTTTTGGGGGGCATTCTGGTTGGGAGGGACATGGTAGTAGAAGGAGCAAATGTTTTATAATGAATGGCTCAATTTCATTCTTAGATTGTCCTCTCTTTTTCATCTTGCTCTTCTCAATGATCAAGGAGAAAATAGAATTTAGAAAAATCACAGAAATAAGTAATAAAAAGCCAGGTGCCAGAAGCTCACACCTGTAATCTGAGTTACTCAGGAGCCTGAGACCTGGAAGACCAAGGTTTAAAGCCAGCCCTGGCCGAAAACCTGCAATACTCCACCTCCAAATAGCCATCAAAATGCCAGACTGGAAGTGTGGCTCAAGTAATAGAGTACCGGCTGTGAGCAAGAAAGCTGAGTGAGAACACAAAGCACTGAATTCAAGCCCCAGTACCAACACACACACACACACGCACACACGTGTACGCGTGTGCATACGTGCACACACACATACAAATGAAATAAGTAATAAAATAATTACTCATATTTTTTGCTACATGACAAAATATGAATCCCAAATAGGGGCTATCTGAAAATTTATTCCAAAAGTCGAAGGTAACCATCAAAATTATATTCTAGGTGGGAATATCTCCATCTTTCTCTTGCTCCTTGCCTTTGTCTGTCTACATTTATGCAACACTTAGAGAACTTATCTATAAGCTCAAGGACTGAACCAAAATTTCACAGTTTTCCTCATTGTTCACATAAGAATTTATGAGCATGTGCAGATCATATGTTCACACTCACCTCCTACACAATGCCACAGCATGTAAGATTTTCATTTCTTTACAGATTCAAAAAACTAAACCCAAAAGGAGGAAGTTACCCAATATTTCATAGCAAGTTAGTAGCAGGATCATTATTTGAACTCATGTTTCCTAACACTTGACTCAATAATTATCCCACAACTTGTGGTGGATCTTCTGATTCTTTTTATGCAGTTAACCCAAGAACTTATGTGTGAAGAGCAAAATAAGGTAAAATTAGTAAGTAGCTAAAGCAGGCTGCCTGCCCAGGGCAACTTACTTCTGGATGGTAAGATTTCAACAGATGGATCTCTCAATCCCTTTCCAAATTCTAGCTAATTGGTAAATGAATCACTTCTTTTTTTTTTTTCCTTTTTGGTCAGTCCTGGGGCTTGGACTCAGGGCCTGAGCACTGTCCCTGGCTTCTTTTTGCTCAAGGCTAGCACTCTACCACTTGAGCCACAGCGCCACTTCTGGCCGTTTTCTATATATGTGGTGCTGAGGAATCGAACCTAGGGCTTCATGTATGGGAGGCAAGCACTCTTGCCATTAGGCCATATTCCCAGCCCATGAATCACTTCGTTCTTTCTACTCTGACAGGATCGGTACTATGTCTTTCGCATACACGTAGGCTAATCTCATTAGGAGTAAGAAGATATTTGGGTCTGGGAATTGGCTTCTTAATTTGGCTTTAGGTCAGTGGCCAAGAGAATACATTCTGCTAAAGAACAGCTCTCTGATATACAAGTTTATAACCAAACTGTATTCTGGTGCCTGTAGTAGTGAGAAAGCAAGGAAGGATGAACCCTAGTCAGTGACTACTTACTAAGTTCAATTTCATCCTATCCAAATGTGTTTTCAATATTCCAGGCATGGCAACTTTTAAGGGCTTCAAAATCAACACAACACTCTATCTTCAAGGAACTTACAGTCTAAATTCATTGCTATGGACACAAATCATATTGATGCAATGTAATCTGACACAGTTGCTATGAAAGGAACTGAAGTACTCTTCAATGGGAGCAGTAGGATTTGTTTTGGGCTGGTCCTGGGGCTTGAACTAAGGGGCTAAGTGCTGAGTTTTTTTGTGTTGAAGGCCAGTGCTCTACCACTTGAGTCACAGCTCCACTTCTGGCTATTTTGGTGGTTAATTGGGAATAAGAGCCTCACAGACTTTCCTGCCTAGGCTGGTTTTGAACCTCGATCTTAAAATCTCAGCCTCCCAAGTAGCTAGGATTATAGATGTGACCTTCCAGAACCCAATGAGAGCAGAGGGTTTTTAGTAGTACTACTACTACTACTACTAATTACTTTCTAGTAAGACAAGGAAAGTGGTGGATGTATTTGTAACTTTGGTATTGCTGTGATGAAAGTATCCAAGAAAACAACTTAAAGGAAAGAAATTATTTTAGCTTTCAATTTAAAAAGATTCAGCCCATCATGGTGGTGGGGGTGGGTGGGTTATGAGAATGTATCAGAGCATAGCAGTTTGTATTGTGGAGGCCAGCAAATAGAAAGAAGAGGGGAAGAGGCCAGAAAAAGATGTACTCCACAAAGATATGTCCTCAATGACCTTCTTTCTCCAAAGGCCTTACCTCCTACTTTTTGCCACCTCTCCATAATGCCATCATATTATGGATCCATCTAAGGATTCATCCATTGACGAGACCAAGGCACTCATTATTTAATTGTTTCTGGAAATGCCATTACAGACACATCCTATGCTGTGTTTACTGCTTTAAGCACTTCTCAGTTCAATCAAGTTGACCATCAAGATTAAACACCATAAGCGTTATTTTAATTGGTCTGTGAAAGTTAAGGATTTAGATGACTAAAGAATCAGTACAGGGGCATTTTAGACTTAAGAACTGCAGAAGAGCCAGGCAGCGATGCCTCATGTCTGTAATCTTAGCTACTCAGGATGTTGAGATCTGAGAATCTCTGTTCCAAGTCTTCAATATTCCAGGCACAGTTATACTTTCAAGGACATCAAAATCAACACAACACTCTATCTTCAAGGAACCTACAGTCTAAATTCATTGCTATGGACACAAATCGTTTTAATGCAATGTAATCTGAAATAGTTGCTACAATAGGAGCTGAAGTACTCTTCAATGGGAGCAGTAGGGTTTGTTTTGTGGTCCTGGGTCTTGAACTCCTGAATTTCAGGAAAGAAGGCTAGAGCAAAATTCAGGATTTGAGAACAATTGAAATATAGTTAGACCCATTGTGGTGGCACACAACTATAATCCTAACACTTGGAGGAAGAGAGGGAGGAGGATCACGAGTTTGAGAACAACCTGAGCCATTTAGCAAGGTCCAAGCCAGGATGGGCTACACAGTAAGATTTTGTCTGAAAACAAAATAAAAACCATATGATACCAGCAAGAAAGAGAGAAAAGGGAGCTAAAATGTACAATGTTTAATACTTGTCCTAAACTGGAATCTGGACTCTATATAGCACTATATGTAATTGAGTATGACTGAAAACTGAATGAAGAAACTTTGCCTTTTTCCTTTCTACAGTCACTTACCCTTTCAATTCATTTTGTCATAAACATTACTATTGAAAATGAACAAAAGCATGTGTTGAAAGAATACATCATGGAAATTCTGAGAAGAATATATATACATATGCCACTGTACCAATATTTTTTTCATTATTTCCTTCTAGTCTCTATTCCATATATTTTTGAACATGTACTTCTGTAGTTGCAATGGAACTTGCTATTTTTGTCCTTCGTTCAAATTTAAATTTTATTTTTATTTTAGTTTTCATACCATTTTTATTCTCTATGCAAGTCAATTAAGTTGATGTACCAGAATTTCATTTCAAAAGTTATCATAAAAAACTCGAAGATCTCTCTCATTCTCTTCTAGGGACATTGCTAGAAGGAAGGAGAACACAGATGGGAATCATTAAGGCTAAAAGTCTGCAAATCTTTCCACAGCATAAAAGTCAAAATAGCCATGGTTTCCAGAGAAAAATGTTTCTATTCAACAACTACTTGTCTGTGAAGTTTCTTGTATAAGTGTCCAAAGTTCAAACATAAAACCCTGCTTTTAACTTTCTGTTCTTGCACAGTTTATCTCTCATTTATGCTCTGAGATAGGACTTAAGATGATACTGATGATCAATGCCATCCTGAATCAAAATGTATGCTTAGTCCTTCTGTTGGTTCCTAGGACATGTCCCCTGCAGTGTCCCAAAAATTTGGGTTCTCCAAGTTTACATATGATTTAGCCTCACCTCCGGTTTCAGCTCTTCATCTATTTATTGTTCTGAGGTCAGTCCATTACTTCATTGTTCCATTTATGACACAATTTTCCTTTCTTCCCTTTTTCTTCCTATTCTAGTATTCCTCAGATTGACTCCTCTGTTTTGGCCCTCTCTGCCTTGGTGTCTCAGGACATTTCAAGAACAACTCCCAACATTCCTGAGTCCTGAAAGATCAGGTACTGAGCTGTAATTTCCTGACTTCCCTTTACTAAATCAGTCTTCTCTCCAAATACTACTTTCATTTGACTTTTACTCCTATGCATTCTCGAGCTTTAAGGAACAATGAGAATGTCAGAGCTATAATGACCATACTCGTATAATCATAGATTCCACTCACAGTCAAGTCTAACGAATAATACTTTCAGTTTTCAGGACAAAATTCAAAATCGACATGGGAATTTTCATTGTAATTATAAATGTATAATTATGAACGCTCAAATTTGAATATGTTAACAGACATAAACAATGTTGACATTAGGGGCTGGGAATATGGCCTAGTGGCAAGAGTGCTTGCTTCATATACATGAAGCCCTGGGTTTGATTCCCCAGCACCACATATATAGAAAATGGCCAGAAGTGGCGCTGTGGCTCAAGTGGCAGAGTACTAGCCTTGAGTAAAAAGAAGCCAGGGACAGTGCCCAGGCCCTGAGTCCAAGGCCCAGGACTGGCATAAAACAAAACAAAACAAAAAACAATGTTGACATTGGGTCTAGGAAGGCATGACATGACCACTGTGGGGAGTTCAGGCTTCCTAAAGGAATTGTTTTGTTTTTCCTTTGAAATGTGACCTTTTGGACCAGGATGTGGTAAATCTCAGTGGTAGAGGTACATGATCTTTGGAGCCTTCCACAGGCTATACTGAATCCATTCTAGTTTCATTTGTTTCTTTTCACCTTCATATACTTAATTCCAGACCCATGTTTTATGTTTTCCATTTGGGATGTCATTTACTAATAAACTACTTTTGGGCGGCATTTTCCCAGGCTAAGCATTTTACATGCGTCATCTCAATCTTCATAACTGGTATCACAATTACCTGTTCCTACTATCATCTTTACAGATGAAGTAGCTGGCACTGAGAGAGATGAAAGAACTCAACAAAGGACACCAAAGCAGTTAATAAGAACTTTGGGATTTGAACCCAATTTAATCTCACTCTGGATTCTACCTTTTTAAATACCTTGTAATTCTATTGATCTCCATCTCTTAGGCCTGAATAAAATGGAAATCTATGCCTTAGTGAAGACCCAGTTTTTGTCTGTAAATCTTCGAATCTATGGTCCAGGAGGTCAGCTCTTTGCTTGAGGAGTGTGATTGTGAGAAATAGACAGTGACATTTGCCCTATCCTTCCTTTTTTATTCTACCGCTTTACATGTTCAGGTCTGAGAAAGCAAACAGCTGAAGAGGCTGCTAATTTCCTCCCATATACTTTGCCCACAATTAGGATCCACTGTCATCAAGTAAATGACAATTCCTTTGTCGTTATGTGGTTTCAACATTCAGACATGATTAAGTGAGGAAAATGTTTTCCTCAAACATGTGTTTTTTTTTAAGTAAAAGTAGAACTGTTAAACCATCTCCAGTATGCCTGTTATCTACATATCAGAACATACAATATAAAAATTGGAATAGAAGCCATTTGAGCATCTCTAGAATACAATTTAAAGAAGCATTTACTCTAAGATACTTAAATAATTCCTCTTTACCTCAGTTTCCTCATCTTTCGAATGCCATAACAATACTACCGACATCATGGAGATATTGCCAGGATTAAATTTATGAATATGTATGAAGTGACAAGCATTTACTAAGGGTTAACATTTATTATTATTCAATTTTTATATCACAAACATATGACATGTATGACACTATGTATGTATGTATGTATATGATTTTAACCAGTCTTGGGCCTTGAACTCACAGCCTGGGCACTGTTTCTGGGTGCTGCTCAAGGTTAGTGCTCTACCATTTGAGTCACAGTGCCACTTCTGGCTTTTTCTGAGTAGTTTATTGGAGACAAAAGTCTCACAGACGTTCCTGCCTGGGCTGGATTCAAACCGCAATCCCCAGATCTCAGCCTCCTGAGTAGCTAGGATTACAGGTGTGAGCCACCGGCACCCAATTCACTATATTTAAAGATATAAAAACACGTACTTGGGCACATAAGCCAAAGTAAATATGATTTTTCTCATCTATGGGGCCAGAAATTAATCTTCCAAGGTGACTCCAAACTAGGATGAATCCTCCTTATCCACACTGCCAGTCTGAGACAGCCACAGAACAATATTAGAACCTATCCAGGCTCTGCATTTATGGACAGTGGTTGCAGATGATGTGCTGGGTGGGCATGCCTGCATCTGCCACCACTTACTGAATATTTGCTCTGAATAATCTGTTATGCTTTTTGCAATCCCATGACCCCATGAGCCAATATCAGCTCTTTAGAGAATAATGCAAAAAGAAGTGTGCCTTTTATGCTACTGTAAGGCCAAGGTTGCAACAAGAACAAAAAAGCAGTGGTTCCTGCTTTTGTGCTACTGTTTTTTAAGATATTTAAATTATTTATATATTTTATGAAAACACACCCCAAGGCATTTTTTTTGAAAACCTAAAGTTTTGAGTGTTAACAAATACATGACATTGAAAGTCAGAAAATTTCAGGACTGAAACAGAGGGGGTAAAATAGAGTGCCTTCTCTGGCTTACTGCAATCAAGAGAAGCCACCTATTATGGAGAACCAATTTAGAAATCATTGAAAACACACCATTGTCCTTGAATGGAGGATTGCTACATCTTTTCTAGTCACTGTGGCGCTTTATCACAGTTATGACAGTCAAACAGGAAAGCAAATCATTGAGCTTTATGATTGACTTCCACATTATTCATTTTACATTGAATGATGCTTTGTGAAAAGCACAACCCCAAGCGATCATAAAATAAAGTAAGATTTTTTTTATCTGAACCTGAAAAGACCCACATCTGTTCGGTAACAGTATCAGAGACTGAAGAAACAAATTTGTACCCCATTTTACATGGAGTGAAATAAAATGCTGCATGTCTCTTGACTGTCTGCCAGAGTCATAAATGTTGGAGGCACTTGAAATACAACAAAGCTTCAGAAGCAGCAGTTAGCATCAAATTGTTTTTTACTGCATTCTTCCTCACTCTGAGGCAGAACAAAACAATCAGCTACCATTTGCCATTAAGCATAAGGCTGTAATCATGCACGCTGTTGTACGTAGAATCTGCTATAACAGTCATTGCCCTGTAATTCTGAGTGCATTAAGACAGATACACATTTGGAAAGATATGACAGGATATTCACACAGCAGGCCTGAGAGAGTTTGGTTTCTATGTGCAAGGCTGAACACAGAACTGGGAACTGTGTAATTTTTACCTTGTGCAATGCCTAACTAGGGACAGGCTACAAAGCAGATGATGTCATCACCAAAATGTATGGACTTGCTATATGAATCGATCAGTTAAATAATCTTTCATTCTTATGCTAGAATCTAGGGGTGGGGAGAAAGGCAGAGACAATAAAAGATTCTCAGCCAGATGCCGGTGACTCATACCGGTAACTCTAGCTACTCTGGAGGCTGAGATCTGAGAATCATATATACATATATGTATGTATATATTTCTTACCATAAAATATTTATATTGTTGTGCTTACTTTGACAGTACATATACTAAGGTAGAAATAGTACAAAGATAGTATGAACCCTGCACAAGGATAAATGTCTGAAGTGATACATATGTCCATTACCCTGATCACTACAGATCATTACAACAGATCATTACAAACTGTATATACATATTGAAATAACACACTATAGCTCATAAATATGTACAATTGCTATGCATCTATCAAAACAGATAATGTATTATTTAAAAGGCTTAAGCACTAAAAATTACATTCTTTTTTTTCAAATTTTTATTATCAAACTGATGTACAGAGAGGTTACAGTTTCATACGTTAGACATTGGATACATTTCTTGTACTGTTTGTTACCTTGTCCCTCATACCCCCCTCTCTCCTCCCACTTTCCCTTTCCCCCCATGAGGTGTTCAGTTCACTTACACCAAACATTTTTGCAAGTATTGCTTTTGTAGTTGTTTGTGTTTTTTTACCCTGTGTCTCTCAATTTTGGTATTCCCTTTCAATTTCCTACTTCTAATACCAGTATACACGGTTTCCAATATACTCAGACAAGGTTACAGAGATAGTGTAGGTACAACCACAGGAAGGTGATACAAGAACATCATCAATAATAGAAGCTACAGATACAGATGGGACGTTGAAAGTAGTTACAACTGTGGTATAACAATTGTTTCCATAACATGGAGTTCATTTCACTTAGCATCATCTTATGTGTTCATAAGGGTATAGCTATTGGGTTCTTGTGATGCTCTGCTATGACTTGCCTAAACCTGTACTAATTATTCCCAATAAGGGAGACCATAGAGTCCATGTTTCTTTGGGTCTGGCTCACTTCACTTAGTATAATTTTTTCCCAGTCCTTCCATTTCCTTACAAATGGGGCAATGTCATTCTTTCTGATAGAGGCATAAAATTCCATTGTGTATATGTACCACATTTTCCTGATCCATTCGTCTACTGAGGGGCATCTGGGTTGGTTCCAGATTCTAGCTATGACAAATTGTGCTGCGATGAACATTGTTGTGCTGGTGTCATTACTGTGATTTTGTTTTTGGTCTTTCAAAAATTACATTCTTAGATATACATATCATATGAATGAAATAAGAATAAATAACATAAAGAATTAAACCGTGTCATACAGATTATATTTGCCAATACTACTTCAAAGAACAAACACATCAGTGAGAGCTTAAAGTGGACTGGATAGGATCTTAAAGCTATAACAGAGAAACAGTTCCAGGCAATGAAAATAGGATGAATGGATGTGAGAAGGAAAAATCAACAGAAAGATAACTAACTGAAAATGAAGTTTAAAAAAAAAACACAATGTAGGGCTGTAGTCTCTTCCACTTCTTACTCTTACTCCTCTATTTCCTCCTCTTATCATCCTCCTCCTCCTCCTTCTTAAGAAAGAGTTACAGTCCTTCTGTATAGCCCAGGCCGGACTAAAACTCACTAATTAACGTTGCCCTTGAACTCTTCATTCTTCTGCCTCAGCCTCTTCTGTGCTGGGATTACAGGTGAGTGCCACTATATCTAACTATACCTATGGTTCTCAAAGAGTGGTGGTGTCCAGACCAGCAGCATATTTTGAGCCCTATCTATTATTACTAAATTAGAAACTCCAGGGTGAGGAGCAGGTGAAGCAAACTTTGTTTTAACAAGTGCTCCAGATGATTTTAACTTCTGTTCCAAACCACTGACAGAGAACTTACTGAAATACAGAAACAAGGTTGAAAGCCAGGCAGAGTATTCCCCTTGATGTAGGAGAAAATAGTGTCTGTAGACTTTGAAGAAAAGAGAGAATGATTATTGTCCCAATGGCTGACTAATGAGGTGCCATAGTTCAGAATAAGATGATTTAAGTCTATCCTTAGAGGCATCAGAAGTAAAGAGAACTCGTATGCTTGACATTGTGACAAACCCTTTGCATATGCTAATTAATTAAAACTTCATACAAATTTAGGATTGTAGTACTATTATTTGCATTTCACACATGAGGAGTCTGGGAAGTAGAGAGATTCTGGGTCTGAGGAGAAAAGTTATTAGGCCTTAAGACCTCAGATTTGATTTTGGTATCTTCTTTGTCCTGAACTCTTTACCATATCCTGAATGTACATACCTCTTGCAATTCACCCTCCCCACCTCAATTTCTGGGCTGCAGAGAGATATAGATGAGCTGGACGCTGGTGGCTCATGCCTGTAATCCTAGCTATTCAGGAGGCTGAGATCTGAGGATCACAGTTCGAAGCCAGCCTGGACAGAAAAGTCCCTGTGAGACTTTTATCTCCAATTAACCACTCAAAAACTGAAAGTGGCACTGTGGTTCAAGTGGTAGAGCGCTAGCTCAAAGCACGAAGAGGCTCAGGGACAGCACCCAGGCCCTGAGTTCAAGCCCCACAACTAACAAAAAAAGGAGAGATACAGAAAACTAGTATAAGATCTTGAACCTCATTACTAACTAATGAATTTAAAATAAAGTATTTTTGCTTTGGAAAGCTTTTCAAAATGTGAGAAATGTGGCCAGAACAGTTTCTAATTCAGTTCACTGTTGTTTGATTGAAAATTTTAATGTAGTACATAATTATCTCAATTATGGATATATGATAGATGGGTACATCTCAATATATAGATGATTCAGAGTTCATGTATTTTTAAATACTAATGATCACACTAGGATTTCAGAATATAAAAATAATACTATATGCAGGGGTCCACAAAGCCACCCCCAGGATCATCCATTAGCTAGAAAGATTCATAGGACTCAAAACACAGTTGTTACTTATGGCTGAAATTTATTATAGCCAAGTAATGCAGGGCAACATCAACAAAGACAAAAAGTGCATGGGGTAAAATCTGGAGAAACCCAGGCACAAATTCCAAGAGTTCCTGAAGGAGACTAACACAGGATTTATTTGATTCCTCCAGCATTAAATTGTGAAAAAAACAAGACATCAGAGAAGACATTATGTATGTATGTATGTATGTATGTATGTATGTATGTATGTATGTATGTATGCATGTATAGATGGATGGATGGATGGATGGATGGGTATGTATGTATTATTAGTACAGGAGGACTTATTCAGGACCTGAATGCTGTTTCTTAGCTTTTTTCTCAAAGCTAGTGAGCCACAGCTCCACTTCTGGCTTTTTGGTGGTTAAATGGAGATGAAAGTCTAGTGGATATCTCTGTTCAAACTGGCTTCCAACTACGATCATCAGATCTCAGCCTTATGAGTAGCTAGGTTTAGTGGCATGAGCCATCAGCAAGTGATTAAAGAGTCAATAATTAAGGTTTCTCTTAGGGGCTGGTCATATAGATACTGCTTTTTACATCCTGAGGTTCCATATTTCCAGAATGAGGCAGGTATTCAGCCTAGTGTTTGTTTGTACACTCTGGGCCAACTAAGCCACCT
This sequence comes from Perognathus longimembris pacificus, assembly GCF_023159225.1. Taxonomy (NCBI): domain Eukaryota; kingdom Metazoa; phylum Chordata; class Mammalia; order Rodentia; family Heteromyidae; genus Perognathus; species Perognathus longimembris. The sequence continues at coordinate 57,749,764 of NC_063188.1, forward strand.
TAATAAGTTAGGAAATGATGAAAAGCCACCAGAAATCTAAATTCCCACATACAAACTAAGGCACAACCTTGTATGTAGATAACAGTCTCAAAACTGCTGTATTTAAGTCTTTTCTGCCAATGTGATAGGCTAGAATAGTAGAAGATTGAACAATTATGCCTCCTATCCAGTCTGGTTGTAAAGTCTTAGAGGCCTGGGTTGACTGCAAGCATTCAATGGCTAAAAGAAGTAAAGAGACAATGGTAACTCAACGTTGACATGCAAATTCATTCATAATTGCTTTCCACTCTGCTTAACAACTTGCCTGGCGCCTAAGGATATCTTTGGTTATCATTGTCTTCTCTCTGATTTATAAGAAGATTGAAATTACCCTGAAATAATGATCCAGATTGGTCTCTTTAGGACATTTTGTTAGATTTATGCTGCATGATCCCTCTTGTCAATTTGATTAAAGAATATGCAATGGAGTTTGAGGCAAAGGAAAATAGTTTTTTAGAGTTATTTTACACTAAATAACACATTTGCCCCAGTGAGTGGGAATTATGGTGATGGATGCTACTGAGCGTCTGATAAATGACACAGGTGGATGAAGGTATCTATTATTAGTGTGGTCCCACCTAGTGCATCATATCAGTCTTTGGGAGGCATTAAATATTGGGAAAATTGTCAACACTACCTGCTGTCACCAAAGCCATCAAAGGTAATTCACAATGCATGTTAATATCCATGTTATCCAATGATTCAAATCATAATTGTAGCTCCCACTTACAACACATTATTTCACAATATCCCCTTAGTGCACTCATACTCTTAGTCAACCAAAATGAGGCAATTTACCTGAAATATCCTTCCAAGCCACTGGTTCCTAAGTACAACACAAACACCAGAGAAAAAGGAAATGGATTTCATTATACAGTCCCAAATTGTTGAGCTGGAAACAAAAAACATTTAAGGTTAACTGGTTGGTTTAAAAATGAGGCAGTTGTGTCTCAGGGAGGTGAAGCAAACAGTCCAAGTTCACACAGTGCTGAGACTCGAGGTCAATTCTTTCATTTTCTAATTGGACACTCAATCTACCATGCGACAACACTGCTGCCACTCACTGGGCATATGTTAAAGGAAGCAAAGAGAAAGACACCCTTCCAAGAGACATGTTATTGACAACTCAGAAAAAAAGAGCATCACTGTTTCAAGCAAGAGCAGCAGCACTTGATTCTTTTTTTGTCCTTTCTTCTTGTATTCTAGGACCAGGGATAGAGAAGATCTGGCCCACAGGCCTTTTGGTACAGGAAGGGACATTTGCTTCCATATGTTCTTCTCATTGACTCCCTGAACTCAGCTGCATGTATTGATAATTTTGAATGGATCAAAAATTATATAATAAATATGTAAATGGCCCTTGGCTAAAAAAAGTACCCCATACTTTACTGAAGAAAAACATCTAAATATATCCACTTCTTCTCAAGTTTAGGTAACATATTCTCTTAATAGCTGAGGATGGAAGGTCATTTTTCACATGAGAATATATTCTTCTGAGAAAGGTGCCAGTGGCTGACACCTGTAATCCTAGTTAGTCACAAAGCTGAGGTCTGAGGATTGCAGTTTGAAGCCAGTCTGATTGGGAAAGTCCATGAGACACTTATCTTCAATTAACCAAGGAAAAGCTGCAAGTGGAGATGTGGCTCAAGTGGTAGAGAACTAAACTTGAGCCAAAAAAGCTCAGGGACCAAGCCCAAGTCCTGAGTTCAAGCCCCAGTACTTGTGCATGCACGTACATGTGTGTGCACATGCATGCACGTGAGTGCACACACACACACACAAAGAGTACATATCTCTGAAAAACTTTCCTTTATTAAAACAGTGACAGACACCCAAAAGACACTGTAAATACTTGCTGATGTAACTGATAGTGATTATTCTTGCCAATGACCCAACACAGAGTTTAGTATCTGCATCAGAAATGAAATAATGACTAAATAAATGTGATTTTAGATATTTTTTTACTCATGGACATTTGATGTAGAATACTTCTACTCAAACTATTTAAAGCAAAGATAGAAATAATTTTTGAACAGAAACAGCCATAAGGCTACTTACTTTTCAAGCTGGTAAATATTTTTAACTGTACTTCATTTATATTTATTTATGTTGATGGGTTAAACTTTTTTTCATTTCTTCATTGTCAAAGTGATATACAGAGGGGTTACAGTTTCATATGTAAGGCAGTGAGTACATTTCTCATCCAACTTGTTACCTCCTCCCTCATTTTCCTCCACCTTCCCCCCTCCCACATTTCCCTCCCCCCATGAGTTGTACAGTTGGTTTACACCATATAGTATTGCTGTTACATTGGTTTGTCTTTTTATCCCTTGTCTTTTAATTTTGGTATTCCCTTTCCCTTTTCTAGTTCCAATACACGTATATACAATATCCAAGGGGGTTAAACTTTTTGGCTAGAAGATTCTTATAAAAATATCATTGTCGGGGCTGGGAATATGGCCTAGTGGCAAGAATGCTTGCCTCCTACACATGAAGCTCTTGGTTCGATTCCCCAGCACCACATATATGGAAAATGGCCAGAAGGGGCGCTGTGGCTCAGGTGGCAGAGTGCTAGCCTTGAGCAGGAAGAAGCCAGGGACGGTGCTCAGGCCCTGAGTCCAAGGCCCAGGACTGGCCAAAAAAAAAAAAAAAAAAAAAAAATCATTGTCAGCTTATCTTCTTATTTACGTTTTTTGAGTGTATAACATTACTATTCTTTGAAAGTGTCAGACTCTGATTTACTTGGAATAGTCAAAAGAGTATTAGTAAGCAGGGAGTCATTAATTAAGGTTTTGTAGGGTGTGCATTTCCCAAAGCATCTAAAGAAAAGGGCCAGCCATTCACTGGTGGCTCATGCCTGTAATCCTAGCTACTCAAAGGGCTGAAATCTGAGGGTCATGGTTCAAAGCCAGCCCAGGTCATATGATTATATAAGATGAAGCTAAGCAAAATGAACTCCAAGAGATGGAAACGGGAGGATTTTATTTTTGTCGTTATGTTTAATGTACTAGGTGAATTTCCTTTGACGTACCCCCTGTGTTCATTGTATGTGATTTTGGTACACTGGATATTGTATATATGCTTATCTGAAATAGGGAAGGGAAGGAAAAATGAGGGAGGATGTAGCAAATATGGCAAGAAATGTACTCACCACCTTATTATGTAACTGTACTCATTCTGTACATCACCTTGTCAATAAAATTTAATTAAAAAAAAGCCAGCCCAGGTAAGAAAGTCTATGAGACTCTTATCTCTAACCACCAAAAAGCCAAAAGTAGAGCACTAACTCAAGCGGTAGAGCATTAGCTTTGAGCAAAGAATCTCAGGAACAGTGTCCAGGATTTGGCAGAAAGAGTCAATAATGATCCATAATTCTCATAACAAAAAATGAAATCACACATATTGTAGTTAGCAAAGGATTCCATGAATCAATTCACTTTCAAAGGACCATTATCCTGTTTTATGTTATATTTGCACTTTGAGACAGTGTTCTGCTAAGTAGCCTAGGCTGGCCTTGAACTTTACAGCCTCCTTTCTCAACCTCCCACCTATACCTGGCTGGACTCAAGACATTTTTTATCACACAATGGCTATAACTAATGAACTGGATTGTTTCACTAGTCTCTTTTAATTACCTGAAGTATAGAAATGAAATGATTAAAACTTTTCAATGGAAACATTTCAATAGAAACATTTTCTTTTACTTTACATGCTCTCAATTGCCCAGTTTTGAGGATAGACATAATATTCTTGATGGCACTGCACTGCAAAGCAGGATGTTAAAGCTTGTAGGTTAGTGTGTTTTCATTAATGTTGCTATCACATATGTAAATATCTGAATTTCAGGTTCACATATTTCAAGAGTTCTCTGTCATTGCACCAATGTCTCATGAGTACACTACTGATGAGATTTTACAGGGAGTATTTTTTTCTGCTTATGCTGCTAAGCTATTTCATGTATCTGTTAGCAATACTTCAAACATGCGGGTCTCAGTGAGGGCCATAGTGGTTGCCTCAGAAATATGAGGAACTTGAAGATTCAGAAAAGATTGACGTAGTTCTTCTCTATATATACATGTATTATATATATATGTATATATATATATATACATATATAATGAAATTTCAAGTAGCCATCAAGAAGAATAAAATTATGTCACTTGTAGGGAAATGGATGAATCTGGAAGACACCATAGAGTGAGGTAAGCCAGACTTAGAAAGACAAAGGATGCAGGTTTTCTCTCTTACATGGCTCTTCGACCCAAAACACAATTGCTCAGGTAACACACATAGAGGCATAGGTTTATATACACAGTTTCATTGACTAAAGTATAGTATAGGCAGGAATGACGTTCCATGCACAATTGGTGTGAAGAAGCTGAAACAAGATTGCAAGTGGGTAATGAGTACATTTCTTTTTGAACAGCGTCACCCTCTCCCTCACTCTGTTTTTCCCTTCCAACTCCCCTCACCCCCCAAGTTGTGTCATTCATTTCCAACATAGTGTCTAGTGAATATCACTTCTGAGTTAGTTCATCCTTATTCCCACCATTTCTGTTCTTCCCTTCCTACTCCCCAAATCAGATAAACTCACATACAAGACAAAGGGTACAGAAATAAAAAAAAAACAGAGACAAAGAGGGAAAAAACAGAAGGAGGAGGAGGAGGAGGAGGAGGAGGAGGAGGAGGAGGAGGAGGAGGAGGGAACTGCAAGCAGTACAATAAAAAACCCTCTTGTTTCCATATCTTGGAATTCATTTCCATAAGCTTCATTTTATATAATCATATGCACATAGCTATTGAGCCCTTGTGGTCCTCTCCTAAGAATAGCCTCTTCTGGTCTCACTATGTAAATGCTTAGAGTCCTGTTTAATTAATCATGTGCAAGTGTAATTTTATGTCTTCTACTATTCATTGGATTTAGTTGTAGATTTGTAGGCACATTCTAATTACTACAAATGAGGAAAACCATGCAGCTTACATTTCCTTAGTTCTGGATTACCTGACTTATATAACTATAACCCCTCTGTATATCACCTTTACAAGAGAAAAGAAAATAAGGTTTTTGCAATGCCTATGTGTCTCTAATTATATAAAATAATATTTATTGAAATGAACTCTAGGAACACGAAGTGAGATTTTTTTTCTTGTTTTCTTTTCTTTTTGTCTTGTTTGTTCACTCGTTCATCTTGTTTGTTCAGGAACTAGAGTTAAGAAAGGATTTCTCAGGGTTCTTTAATTAGCAGTCAAAAAAAGTGGGTATCTTAATAAATTAAGATTTGATTTAACAAAGGGAAAGCTGGCGTGAATTCATCAAGCCCTATGGAGTCAGGATGGAGATAGGCCGTTCGGTAGGACAGACCAATGGAGGCCTTTCTTTTGTCTCTTTTGTTTTCAGGTGAACTTTGGAAACCTGGTGGTAAAAATAAATGATTTGACTGGAATTTCTAAAACTGCCCCTTGAGAGGTACTAAGAATTGGAAAAGTTTTTTAAATGGTTAAAAAGTTTATTTATCTGATGTGATTCGATTCCTATGCTATTTTTGTAATTTGGATTTTAAAGGATATATATTAAACTAAAGGGGATAGAAGTAAACTCTCATTAACTCTATGTATGTAGGAAGAAATGGCAAAATGGGCCAACGTTTCTCACTAATTTATTGGAAAGCTGAATGGATAAGTATTACTAATTCTGTAATTGTAATACTTCCATTAAGGAAAAATTGTCATTTGAGTTCAAATGTCTTCATGCCATGCGGTAACTGGGACTGAAAAAAAAAAGAGGCTCTTTTTAAAACAAGAAGCCCAGAGGCAAAGGGCAGCACCTGGTTTCAGAATGCCTGTAAGCTTCAGAGTTTTTCCAATGCAGATAAAAGCTAAAGTGTTAGTGTTAAAGCAGAGGTTAGTAAAAAGGCTTTGAAAATCAAGAATACATTTCTAGATAAGAAATTTGGAAGTAAAATTGTCCTAAATGATTATTGCAAAGTGAGAAAAGGAGAATTATGGCTACCAAAATGTTAATTGCCATTCCAGCTTCTTTGTAGGATTTTGTAACAGTTTCCAGCAGGCCCACAGAGAAGCACAGGTGATTCCTACAAGTTTGTCAAGATGCAACATTGGCCCTTAATAAGTTCCAGGTAAGAGCATGCTTAAAAACTACTTCTGTGTGGACCACCTTGTTGCTTTTAATTGGAGTAAAGTGGCCTCTTGTAAGGCTCACTGATCTGAAATCTGCAGTTCAAAGCCAGCCCGGGGGCTGGGGATATAGCCTAGTGGCAAGAGTGCCTGCCTCAGATACACAAGGCCCTAGGTTCAATTCCCCAGCACCACATATACAGAAAACGGCCAGAAGCGGCACTGTGGCTCAAGTGGCAGAGTGCTAGCCTTGAGCGGGAAGAAGCCAGGGACAGTGCCCAGGCCCTGAGTCCAAGGCCCAGGACTGGCCAAAAAAAATAATAAAATAAAAAAAAAAAAGCCAGCCCGGGCAAAGAAAGGTCCCTGTGAGAGTCTTCATCTCTAATCAGCCAGCAGAGTGCTGGGAACAGAGTCATGAGTCGCTTTGAGGCTCAAAGTGGTAGGGTGCTAGTCTTGAGCTGGAGAGCTGAGGGACAGCACTCAGGCCCTGAGTCTAAGCCCAGTGAAAAGTCACTCCTCCTGGAACAAAAGTGATGGAGCATCCAGAGGCAGTAAGCCACTGCTTGGATGATGGTGTCAGATCCTAGAGTCACTCCTGTTTGGCCTTTCAAAAGTTAATCAGAGCCGGGAGGTCCTAGAAGAATAGTTCACAAGCATGCCTTTCTAATGCCCATGTCTATCTACTGGGCAGGAACTTGCCAGTCATCTGTGGTAGAGGGTAGTAAGTAGAGGGTAAGTTTATCAAATGGGAGGATAGTTTAAAATCCCAACCCCCTACATCTACTCAAAGCCCTGACTGGCAGTGAGAATTTTAAGCTGGTACACCTGTTCAGGAAAGAAAGCTTGTAGACCTGAGATTGTGTCCTTATTGAGATCTGTTAAAGGCCTGCAAAGGTAATGTAGGCATTTTTTAGGTCATCAGAAATCAGTTCCCCAGCCAGGAAAGAGCTTTTACAAACTAGAATGTTAAAAGGCACAAATTTGTAAACCTGAAGTCACCTATCTGGGCTTCATATTAAGAGGGCAAGCATTGGCTGTCGGATGCACGTAACGAGACTGTGCTGAAAATCCCTGTGCCTAAGTCAGCCAGACAAGTCAGCGAGTTCCTGGGAACAGCATGCTTTTGCCGGCTATGGATACCTGGGTTCGCTGAGATGGCCAAACCTCTATATGAAGCCACCAAAAACCTCCCAGAATTTCATTGGACTGAGCAGATGCAAAAAGCCTTTGAGGCAATCAAGAAAAGCCTTCTGGAAGCCCCTGCCTTAGGCCTACATGACGTGAATAAACCATTCACATTGTTCGTGGCTGAAAATAAAGGTATAGCAAAAGGGGTGCTCACCCAACCAATTGGACCTTTGAGACAGCCAGTCGCCTACTTGTCGGGTGGCCTCCGTTCTTAAAGGCCATTAGAAACAAGCAGGAGATTTTAAGCCTCATCGGGCCCTATGGGAACCAGCAAAAATTGCCATTATGCACTGTCCAGGTCATCAAAAGGGAGTTGATTTAGTGACTAGAGGGAATAATCTGGCCGACCAGGCAGCCAAGGAAGCAGCCCTCCAGCCCAGAGCAGAAGTAGTGACTCTAGTAGACCCAGGGCCACGAGCTTTGCCTCCTGTGCCCCAGTATTCCCAAGAAGACTTGGAGTGGATAAAGAAAATTCCCATGGCCTACAAAACCCCTGGACAGAGAAAGAAACAATGACTGGTGGAAAACTTGTAAAGGGAAACTTATCTTGCCACAAGGGCTGGGTAAGGGGATCCTTAAGAGAATCCACTGAGCTTCTCACATGGGAACCCGTAGAATGCAGGACTTGCTCCGACACTCCAAAGTGAAAATTAGACCAGGAGATCAACTTATTGAAGATATTGTTAAAAATTGTAAGGCCTGTCAGCTCACCAATGCCCCCAATCAACAAGTTACTAAAGGAGCTCGCCTCCGTGGGGATAGGCCAAGCGTGTATTGGGAAGTAGATTTCACAGAAATTAAACCTGGAAAATTTGGATACAAATATTTGCTAGTTTTTGTAGATACCTTTTCAGGATGGGTTGAAGCTTATCCAACAAAGCATGAGACCGCGAATGTAGTGGCTAAGAAGATCCTGGAAGAAATCCTACCCAGGTATGGCTTCCCATCCACCATTGGGTTGGACAATGGACCGGCCTTCACTTCAAAGTAAGTCAGGGAATAGCTGCTGCACTGGGGATGGATTGGAAATTGCATTGTGCTTATAGACCCCAGAGTTCAGGACAGGTAGAAAGAATGAATCGGACTCTAAAAGAGACCTTATATAAATTGTCCTTAGAGACTGGCGCAGACTGGGTGTCACTCCTTCCTTTTGCTCTGCTTAGAGTAAGAAATTCTCCCTATCAGCTTGGCTTTACTCCTTTTGAAATAATGTACGGGTACCACCTCTCCGCCCTCCCCCCGCACATTATCCCTAACCTTCAGACTGAATTGCTTGCTGATTTGGATGATGCTGAATTTTTGTGTAAACTTGATTATTTGCAGCTCCCGCACAAGAGTATGTGGCCCCAACTTAAGGCATTATATGATTCCGCTTCTGTCCCTATCCCCCATTTGTTCAGACCAGGGGACTGGGTGTTCGTCCGTAGGCATAACCTCAAATCCTTAGAACCACGGTGGAAGGCACCCTATGTGGTGCTACTGACTACTCCCACTGCCCTCAAGGTAGACAGCATCACCACTTGGGTCCACTGCTCCCACGCCAAGCCAGCTGACCCCTTTGCCCTGGACGAAGACTACTGTGGTGGAACATGGGAGGTCTCCAAGCACCCAACTCAGCCGCTTCGCCTTCGCCTCAAGAAAAGAAAGTTAGATTGAATATTGTTGTAATTTTCTTTTTGCCTTTCCTTGCTACCCTGGCTAATGTTGATGCTATTTTGGCAGCTCACTCCAATGTGGGGTGACCTCCTTATTTTAGCAACTAGCAGGAGTCCTGTAAAGTCCCATGCAAGTAAGAAGGCATTGGTAGTTTTGGGCTTGCTCAGGAATACGGGTATAGCCACCCGACCCTTAGAGCACAGATGAGAAGTTTACCATTCTATGTATTATTTTGTTGCTGACATTTGGACCCTAAACCCTATACAGCTAATGGTAAAAGGCTACACGGCTGTAGCTCAAAAAATTTCCAGTTTGAAGTAGTAGTCCTGCAGTCCCTTGGTAAGGTAGACTAAGGTTATAGGTTCCTGGCTAGGTAAGGTCAATGTCCCTCAGTCAGCCTAAAGAAGCTACAGAAGATGGATGATCTTCACCCATCAGCCCCCCCTTTAAAACCAAGGGACCAGAGTTGTTTTTGGTTACTACTTTGGGCCCTATTGGCCCATGCCTTATCTCTATATCATCCCCTAGACATGCAAGCCATTGAAATGGACAGAATGGAGCCATGATTGGCTCCCAAGATAACAAAGAGAAAAGGGGGAAAATGAAGAGCCAGACTAAAGCCATTTTGAAGTCAGGCCCCACTTTACCACGTGAACCCCACTTTACCACGCAAACCTGAGATAAGCAGGCCCTGTGAGCAAACCCAGGACAAGCTTATTAGGGCCCAGCCGGTCAAGAACTCTAACCTCCTGGGAATGCTTAACTCTAACTGCCCCCAGAATGCCTCAAGCCCTGAGCCAATCAGATTTGTACCCGTGTCCTAATTTACTTGCTTGAACACCTGATTGCTGTAACTTTGTTTTTTGTCTTGCTTGAACACCTGATTGCTGTAACTTTGTTTTTTGCCTTTATAAGCCCTGTGCAATCGCAGCTCGGGGCTTCCTCCTAAACTCCACTGTGTCGGTGGGTAGGACGAGGCCCGAGTTGCAGCTTGTCTGAATAAAGCCTTGCTTTTGCATTTCAGAACGTCTGAGTCTCGGTGGCCTTCTTGGTGGTCTTCTCGTGACTTGGCATAACAGAATGTTTTTATGAATATTTTTTCTCTTATGCAACATGATCAATATTAGCTGTTGCAAGCAACAGGCTGTAGGACATTTAAAAATATGTATAAAAGGTTCCTGAGAACCAAACCTTGTTTTTATGCACATATAATGTTTTAGGTAACCTTAAGGTCAGGGTCTTCAAGAGGCTTTAAAATAATTTTAAAGACCCTTATATATTTTCTTAGTGGTTGGACTAGTACCTTGAGCAAAAGTGTAAGTCCATTAGAAATTTCTTGTTTTTCAGTTTCATTCGTTGAACTGCTATTTCTTAGTATTTATTTTCATTGGCATATTGAAGATCATATTGATCTGAGACTCATTGGAGTATCAGGAATCCAATAAAATGGCTTGCATTTCATGAGCCACTTATCTGCCTTACTGACAGCCTGGTCTCCCTGTATAATGTCATCCAATTTTTGGTAGCCTGGGCAATGCCTAATTGCCACTTGCTTAGGTTTATTCACAGTGTATTAGGATCAGGATTTTGGGGGGCATATTTGTTGTGCTTGTTTTTTAATCATTGGAAGTCCTCTCTTGCCAGGCACCAGTGACTTATGCCTGTAATCCTAGTTGCTCAGGAATGGAGATCTGAGGATTGTGATTCAAAGCCATCCCAACCCAGTAAAGTCTGCAAGACTCTTATCTCCAGTTAGACAGCAACCTAGAACAGAAGTGAAAGTGTGGCTCAAATGGTAGAGTTCTAGTCTTGAGCAAAAAAGCCAAGGTACAACACCCAAGCCCTGAGTTGAAGCCCCAGTACAATGCGCACACGCGCGAGCGCACACACAGTTATATTAATATTTGTATTTGTATTTATTTTTCTTTTTTGTGCTTTGGTAGTTAGGGACTCCAGCTCTTCAGTTTACTTGCTCAAAGCTAGTGCTCTATCATTTGAGCCACACCTCCAGGCCAGCATTTTGCTGATTAATTACAAATAGAGACTCACAGAATTTTCTTCCCAGGCAGAACCTCAGTTCTTCAAGTGTTAGCGTCCTGACTAGCCAGTATTATAAGTAGAAGACACTGGTGCCTGGTTTGAATTAGAATATATATTTACCTTTTTATCCTTTGAGAGGTATACTGTTTTAGTTAAGGCAGTCAGTTCAGCCTTTGGGGCTGATGTCCCTGAGGGTAAGGCCGCTGCCTTTATTATCTGTTGTTTAGCAACTACTGCAGATCCAATCTGTCCTTGGCGGTTTTCCATAAAACTGTTGCTGGCAGTGAACAAATCCCAGTTTGGTTTTAAAATGTGCTGGTCAGATAAGTCCAACAAGCTGAAATACAGAGTTTTCAGGGTCTTTAAACCATTGTGATTTCATGGTTCATTCTCCTGGGTCAGGAGCATGGATGTGAGGTTTAAGGTAGATACAGTTTTTTTAAATTTAATATTTAGGTTATTAAATAAGACGACCTATTATCTTTCCATTTTACCAGCAGTTAGTATTTTTCCACCATTGCTGATGGTGAAATACAATTTGAACTAAGGGCCTTATGCTTACTTGGCTTGTTCCCTCAGCTGGTACTCTACCTCTAGAGCCATGCCCCTCAGCCTACCTTTTTGCTAGTATTTTGCAGATAGAGTTATATGGACTTTTCTTCCCAGGCTGGCTTGGAACCATGATCCTCTGGATCTCAGCCACCTATATAGCTAGGATTATAGGCACTTAACCAATAGTCTCCCTTTTGATTTAGCATGATCAAAACCTGATGAAGCATATACATTACAATGGGTTCCTTCTATGTAAATTTCTTAACTTGTCATAGGTTATAAGTAGCTGCAGTGGCCCATGAACAGAGTGATTATCCTTTTACTATGCTGTTGTTTTGAGAGGCATGGAACAGGTTGTGGGACATTTAAAAATATTTATAAAAGGCTTCTGAGAGTTACATGTTGTTCTTTATGCATATATAATTTTTTATAAATCAGGTAATCTTAAAGCTAAGGTCATCATGAAGCTTTATTTTGGAATTTAAAAGGCCTTTTGGCTTTTTTGGTAGACTTTGGGGAAAGATAGCTCCCAGTAGAGAGGGTATTCCTGGGAGGTACCTATAGGTGAAGCTGTTTCTTTCTAGGTGAAAAGACTATTTAAGCATTTAATCTACACAGCAATTCTCACCTCAACAGAAGAATGGGATAGTCTGGCATATCCAGAAAGTGATGCCTCAGATTTTGTTCTCCTCATTTGCACTCTGAAGTCTGAAAAATTGGTCATTGTCGGGTCTGTCCTGTTCTCCTCATCACAGCAAGTGATGTTGCTCAATGACATCACTTTAGAATTCAGAACTGTATAACTCACTCCAGCTGCACCATGTTTATTGAAGCACTATTCACCATAGCCAAGGCATGGAAACAGCCAAGATAGCCTTCAGTAGATGAATGGATCAAGATAATGTGGTATATATACACAATGGAATTTTACTCATCCATTAGGAAGAATACTATTACATCATTCACAATGAAATAGATGGACTTGGAGAAAATAGGGTAAATGAAGTAAATCAAGTCCAGAAGACAAAAGACACATGTTTTCTCTCATATGTGGAAGCTACAACTACTTTATAAATCTAAAAGTAAGCACAAGTGTACGCAAATGTATTAACCGAAGTATGGTATTTTCAGGGGAGAATTCAAATGGTGTGATTCCTTAGAAGAACTAACTTGTAGTCCAACAAAATAAATATCAGGAAACTAATACTTGAAAGGAAGAGGTGGGACCAAGGAAAGAGGGGTAAACAAATGAAAAGATGAAGCAGAAAGAATGCAGACATAATATTGAATGAATATACCATGAAATTAAGAAAATTGGGGAAGGGTAGGGTTGTAAGGGAAGGGGAGGAAGAAAGAAAGGGATGACCTCAACCAAAATACATTGTATTGGGGGCTGGGAATGTGACTTAGTGGTAGAGTGCTTGCCTAGCATGTATGAAGCCCTGAGCTCAGTTCCTCAGCACCACATATACAGAAAATAACGGAAGTGGTGTTGTGGCTCAAGTGGCAGAGTGCTAGCCTTAAGCAAAAAGAAGCCAGTGACAGTGCTCAGGCCCTGAGTTCAAGCCCTAGGACTGGCAAAAAAATGCATTACATTCATAAACTGATTTGTTGAAGAGTGATTCCTTTCTGCAACTACTTAAGATAAAAATAAAAACTTTAAAACAACTCACTCCAACAGCTATTAGGAAGTCAATTATTGTTTCCCCACTGTCCATTGTACTCAGGGCTCCTGTGCAGTGATTTTGATGCGAGTCTCTGGTGTGGCTTCAAATATAAGGCTTTGTCTTTAGCTCTAGAGTTCCTCAGACCATTTGAAGGCCATTTGTTGTCATGCTTTGGTTTTTAAAAAAATAGTTCTAGACTGTGTCTGTGTACATGCACAAACACATTTTGGAAATTCAACCCAGGGCCTGGGTGCTATCCCTGAGCTTTTGTGCTCAAGGCTAGTGCTCTACCACTTGAGCCACAGCTCTACTTCTGACATTCTGGGATTTTATTGGAGATAAGTCTCACAGACTTTCCTGCCTGTGCTGGCTTTGAATCATGATCCTCAAATCTCAGCCTCCTGAGTAGCTATGATTATAGGTATGAGCTGGACTTTTGTTTTTAAGTACCCTTCCTCTTTGCATCAGACTCCTTGCTTTTTCTCTGCCCTACCACCACATCCCAATTTGAGTCAGTTTTTATCATGTATTTTAGGATCTCCCTTTGGGGGGGGGGTGCTATGTAAAGAGCATAATTTGGTTTCTATTGCTGTTTCTCTCTGGCATTATAAATCTTGTAAAGAATATCAACAACTTGTGGGGAATTCATGTTAACTGTTCCCTCTATATACTGAGATTTCCTTTTGAAGTTAGGAGCATTCTAATACGAGTCATGGGGCTGGGGATATGGCCTAGTAGCAAGAGTGCTTGCCTCGTATACATGAAACCCTGGGTTCCATTCTTCAGCACCACATATATACAAAAAGGCCAGTAGTGGCGCTGTGGCTCAAGTGGCAGAGTGCTAGCCTTGAGCAAAAACAAGCCAGAGACAGTGCTCAGGCCCTGAGTCCAAGCCCCAGGACTGGCAAAAAAAAAAAAAGAAAGAAAAAAAAGAAAGAAAGAAGAAGAAGTACATGCCTAATACAAGTCATATTAATCATATACAGTTTTCCTGGGTCAGTCTATGAATTTCCTGCAAGTCTTATAAATCCAGTTTACATTTTAGAAAGGTCCTCCACAGCCATCTATTGTAAGTCTTAAATCTTATTTAGGCTCCTCAGCTTAGGTACTCCTTTGAAAAGTGCTGGAAGATGCACCTTTGATAATGCTTTTTTTTTTCATTTCTTTATTGACAAACTACTGTACAGAGGTCTTACAGTTTCATACATAAGGCAATGCATATATTTCTTATCAAACTTGTTAACTCCTCCCTCATACCCCCCCCCCCGCCTCCCTCTTCCCCATTCCCCGCCCCCATGAGTTGTGCAGTTGATTTACACCATATGTTTTGTAAGTATTGCTGTTGCTTTGGTTTGTCTTTTTATCCTTGTCTCTCGATTTTGATATTCCCTTTCCCTTCCCTAGTTCCAATACACGTGTATACAACATCCATGGTACCAAAATCAGTTAGAGTGACATCAGGGGTAAAACCACGGGAATGAAAGACAAAAGAAAAAGGCATAATTTCACATGGTATGTTGAAAATAACAGCAACAATGATAAACCACTTGTTTCCATAACTTGGTGTTTATTTCACTTAGTATCATCTTATGTGTTCATATGGACATAGCTATTGAGCTACTTTGATCTTCTGCTAGGATTATCTTAGCTCTGTGCTATTTATTCCCAATGAGGGAGACCATAGAGTCTATGTCTCTTTGGGTCTGGTTCACTTCACTTAGTATGATATTTGTTCATTTTTTTTTAAGAACCAAGTCATTGTTTTGTTGATGGACTCTAAATCATTTAATTCTGACTTAATTTTAATTATTTGCTTCTATTGGCTTGGGATTTGGCTTGTTGCTCTTTTTCAAGGAGCTTAAGGTGCTTCATTAAATTGTTGGATTGAGATTTCTCCAGTTTGTTGATGTAGGCACTCAGAGCTATAAATTTTCATCTGAGTACTGGGTTTGCTGTGTCCCAAAGGAGAATGACCTATCAGAAGGAAGGGAGTTTAAAAACAAAGTTGATAATGCTTTATCTTAGCATTACTTGCATCTCTGTTAGGGACCCTGCCAGGTTCTTCCATTGGTATGGCCTTGTCAGGTAAGGAGACCTGTTTAGAATCCTTTGTCTCATTCATCACCAGCTGGAGCTCATCAGCTTTGAAGCAAGCTATTTGGCAAAGTTTGGACTTGTGCCCAAGTAGGGTGGTGGGTAGGAAAAAATAGTAGTAAATAATTTAGTCATTTTTAGAGAGATTCTCTCTATAGGGTAGGGTTTGTGCTTGTTTTTTAATTTAATAAATCTGAGGTTGAAAAGAGACTATAGGCCCAATAATGCTTAGCAGGATGTCCTAAAACATTTATTCCTAGTGGGCATTGCTCCAGAGAAAATTGCCCTGCTCTGTCAGTAGTTCCCTAACCAAATACTGTGTTCTGTTGGGTGTTAGGAAGACCATTTCTATCTTGGATTCATAACCAAGTGGGTCTGGGTAAGCTGCACTTCTTTCTGCTCTCCTTATTCCTCAGGAGGAGACCTGCCAAACAATCTCCTTGGGAGTCAGAGGAATGGGAGAGGGGAAGCCAAGCTTTTTATCATAATGTAGGTTAAAGCAATTTATTACATTTAAATGAATTAATTCTTATTTGGCCATCCCCCCTCAAGGGGTTATTGTTTATTGGAGGCTTTGACTTTTGTTGTACCACCAACTTAATTCCTGGCTCTTCAGTCTCTGTTATGTAATCGCATTAGTGTCTGTGCACACATGGGTTTTTATCTCATTTACCTGCTTTTTGACAGTAAGACTGTAGAATAATTTAATGTTTTATTTAAAGGTCATCCCTCTGTTTCTTAAATATACACAGACTAGGTTATATTGTAATAAAAATCTCATCTTTTCTTTGTTATAGGCTTTTAAGTGGACCGTTTTGTTAAGATTCATCCCAAAGGGCTTTTAGACAGAATATACACAGTGAGTGCCTCCCATATTAAATACAACATGCAAAGACACAAAGCACTCAAATAAAAGGCAATTCCCCCAAACCAAGGCCAACAAACAGGAGCCTGCCACCACATGATGAGGGCAACAAACAATAGATGGACACGGATCCTCATCCTAGGTTCCCTAGACCTACTTAACCTGTGATTTCCACCCCAAGTATGCCGCAAAAATGACCTCTCTGGTCCCAGAACACCCATAAGGTGAGTGCTCCAAATGAGCAGAACTTAGAGGTCTTGGTGTGTGCATTGAAGAACTTGCCTAAGCTTGGCCAAAGTGCTGTGGCTTAAAAAAAATCTTTATGTAAGCCCAATAGGCCCCTCTCTCCTAGCTTAGCATGCTCCTTTCCTAAGCAACACTAGGCCCATTTAGCTAGGGCAGTAAATAATTAGCCGCTACCTCCATTTACTTTGAGATTACACTCCTTTGGAGCAACTATAGCCATATAAGGCAGCAAGATTCCCTAAACCTTGCAGGCCATATAGGTCTCCTGAGATGGCACTCTTTGGGGGCAGCTATAACCATATAAGGCAGCAAGATCTCCCAAACCTGGGAGGTTATAAAGGTCACCTAAAACAATATCCAGCATTTCTTCTCACCTCTCCCTAGTGAGAAAGGGTCTTGCTGGTCTCTTTGCTGGCAATAAACCTTCCCTTTGTTCTTTCTCTATGTCCATCTGTGTATGTATGTATGTATGTATGTATGTATCTATCTATCTATCTATCTTTCTATCATCTATCTATCTACCTACCTAACCTATCTGCATAAGTTAGTTGTTTAAGAGGGGCTTCTTTTTAACCTTTCAACACCTATCTATAATGTTTCACCCCTTTTATCACTCTTCATAACCCATCCCTAAAATCTTCTTTTAAAAAGTCTTTAGTAGGGGCTGGGAATATGGCCTAGTGGCAAGAGTGCTTGCCTCCCATACATGAAGCCCTGGGTTCAATTCCTCAGCACCACATATATACAAAAAGGCCAGAAGTGGCGCTGTGGCCCAAGCGGCAGAGTGTTAGCCTGGAGCAAAAAGAAGCTTAGGGACAGTGTTCAGGCTTTGAGTCCAAGCCCCTGTACCGACAGAAAGAAAATAATAATAAAAAAAAGGTCTTTAGTAGCAGGAGCTCTGTCTATAGTGCACAAGGGAGAAAAATGAGAGTTCACCAAAACTAAACCTGTGTCTGGCAGCTGCTGAAACAATCCCCTAGTCTTCCCTTCTTTTTGAATGCCAGCACCTCTGCTGGGAGTTTCCCAGAGTATAAATGGTTAGGGGATCAGGTGAGGGGGGAGCTTCTTGCAAACCTCTCTTTTACCTGTGTCCAAGGGCGGCTCGGAGTGAGAATCCTCCCTGGGTCTTGTGTGATTGTCAAATTTGGTACTAGAAATTTAGTCCCCTGAATGCAATGTCAATTTATAAATAATGAGATCAGGATTTTGGAGAAAAGAAAAGTTTATTAATTTTTATTTTCTGTGTTAATCCTGGGGCTTGAACTCAGGGTCTGTGCACTATCTCTGAGGTTTTGAGGTTTTGGGGTTTTTTTCCCCTCAAAGCTAGCACTGTATCACTTGAGCCACAGCTCCAAGTAATCAGCAAAAAGACATAAGTGGCGTGAGCCACCAGTGCCTTGATAAGGTTTGTTCATTTTGCCAAGCAAAATAAGGACCATGCATTACTATCTCAGGTGGAAAAAGTAAAGTATTCCCCTCCAGGGAGGAGAATGGGCTTTTAAACAAAAGCCCAGCAGTAGGGTCTTGAGAATGTCTGTGCCCAGGCACGACTGCAGGCTGGGAGTGGCCTTGGCCACTGGTGTCAGTATCTGGAGTTGTATTCCTTGCTGTCTGAATAGCTGAATAGCCTTTCATTCTCATAGTCAACTAGAAAAGGAGAGGAATGCAGTGACCTTGTCTGGAGCTATAAGGACATGTTTTAAATTCCCTAACATGGGAAATTGGAGAGGAGACATGAGAGTGAGAAACAAAAGAAAATATGTCTTTTCAAATTGCTTAAGTAGGGCTGGGGATATGGCCTAGTGGCAAGAATGCTTGCCTCCTATACATAAAGCCCTGGGTTCAATTCCCCAGCACCACATATACAGAAAACGGCCAGAAGTGGCGCTGTGGCTCAAGTGGCAGCGTGCTAGCCTAGAGCAAAAACAAGCCAGGGACAGTGCTCAGGCCCTAAGTCCAAGCCCAGGACTGGCAAAACAAAACAAAACAAAAACAAATTGCTTAAGTGAAAGCATTCTAGTTAGTTATTGAGCTAAAACTACAGTTGTGAACATATTTAAGTGCCTGGTCCTGTCAGAGGAGTCTTTCTTTTCTAATTTTTTTTCTTTTTTGTAGAATGGTTAGTAGGCAAGTGGAATTAGTAATTTCTGGAGGATTTGATAGAATACATAAGGAAAACATGTGAGCCTAAATTTTTCCTTGTGGAATTAAAGTACCATTTTAATTCTTATAACAAATTTATAAGTATTTGGTTTCTCTATTTGTCCTTGAGTCATATTTACCATCTAATGTAGCTTTGAGAATCTATTTTATCTATTTTTAAGCTTTTAGGCCTAAAGTTGTTGATAGTCTTATTTTTTTCATTGTCTTCATCCTCTAATGTCTACATCTTTATAGCTGCTATCATTTATTTGTATTTTATTTTCATTAATAAATCTTACCATAGAATTCTTCTTTTTTGGTGTTCTTGCTAGACAGATGGTTTTCAGCACACCTGAAAAATAACTAACTCCATAAAAGGATTGGGCCATGACTACCCAAGTGGAAGACCACTGTGTTCTGTATAATTTGTTTTTTAATTTTTGTTGATAGTGAGGCTTGACCTCAAGCCTTGAGCTAGCTAGTCAAGTGCTCTACCCTTGAGTGATGATTCTAGACTCTCTTTTATGTTTCAGTTATTTTTCAGCTAGAATCTCACTTTTACTTGGGGCTGTTCTTAGACCATGATATTTCCGCCTATGTCTCCCATATAGCTGGGATTACAAACTTAAACAACTCTCCTTCCTTTATTTATTAAGATACAGACTTGCTAACCTTTTGCCTAGGCGTGTCTCAAACCATCATCTTCCCTATCTTTGTTCCTGAGTAATTGGGATTATTGATGTGAGCCACCATGTCCAGCCTATAAGCTTGTGACCACAGCCAGGTGTGTCAACTGACCTAGGATTGTGCCCTAAAATCAACAGACTAACTTTATTTTTTTTTAATTTTTAATTTTATTTTTATTTATTTTGCCAGTCCTGGGGCTTGGACTCAGGGCCTGAGCACTGTCCCTGGCTTCTTTTTGCTCAAGGCTAGCACTCTGCCACTTGAGCCACAGCGCCACTTCTGGCCGTTTTCTGTATATGTGGTGCTGGGGAATTTAACCCAGGGCTTCATGTATAAGAGGCAAGCACACATGACACAAGGCCATATTCCCAGCCCAACAGACTGACTTTAAATAAAACTCAAGTCTAAGTACTCCTTTTATGTGCAGCTGTTAGCATCTGACATAAAAGAAGCTTGTTCTCACATGTCACTCTGCTCTCAGCTCAGCTTCTGCTTTCATTCATTGAAGTGATGTTCTTGTAAACTTCCTCACTTTTTAGGTCAAAGATGACTCAACGTGTTTGCCCATTTACAATATTATTATTGTAAAGAAAAAAATTCATTAATATCCCCTAATATACAATATTTCTAGAAGTGGACATCCAGTTTTACTACTTAAAAAAATCTTTTTTCAGAAACACCTTGGGATTTTTATCTTGTATAATTTTTCTTTTGCCTGAGGTATATCTAATAGAATTCCTTATACTAAGAATCTACTAATGGCACATTTTCCTCCTTTTTTATTTTAAGATGTTGTTATATTATCCTCTTTATTGAAAGAAGTTGTCACTAGGGAAAAAATCTAAATGAACTAGTAGATTCACTATATTAATAAATGGCAGGAAAGTAAAGTAGGTTCTGTCAGGGTACAAGTACTAGTAAAGATGTGAGGGGAAGGCAAACAGAGAAAGGGAAGAAGAGTGAACATGATTAAAACACTTTATGTGAAAATGGAACAATGGAGATTGTTGAGATTGGTTTGAGAATGGGGGATGAGGGTGAGTGACAGAGGAGGTGAGTCTGATCAAGATAGATTGTGTGCATATATGAACAATTGATGATAATAAAAATGAAGAAAAATGGTAAATCTTAAAAAAAAATGATGAGTGCCATGTTATATGAAGTATACTTCAATAGTTTAGCTAACAAAAGACAAACCTAGTATTTGCAGGACTAAGAGTTCTTGCTTGCTATGAAAATTGTTTTTATTCATTTGTTTGTGTTTTTATTCACTTAATAAATCTATTGTTATTTCTTTTTTCTTCTTTGCCTTCAAAATTCTTCAGGTCTAACCCACCTGTCATTTAGCTCAGTAATAGTCATTCTGTTCCCACCAATTGCCTTTACATTATTTTTATTTAGGTGTTTTGTCATTGTGTTTTATTTTATTAAACACAAGTATCTCCTGTAGCCACAGTTAGGTAAGGCATTACAGTTAACATTCTGGGGGTAAACATCTTCAAGTAACATTTTTGCAATCATAATTACTGGAACTGTCTAAAGGAGAGCCTCTAAAAAAATCTCTGGAAATATTAAAATTCAAGCTCATCATCATCAATATTATTGCTAACATTTGAGGGACTATATCAGACGTTGGGAATTGTATTGAGGATTGTGTCACACTGAAGTCATTTGGACACAACTTGAAGCTGATGAATGTGAGGCCCTTTAGATAGTGGCAGCCATGACATAGTAGCGCTTCATGGTTTAAAATGCCAAGGAAAATGAATGAGCTGCTACCTTGACTTAAGTAGACAAGGTTTTATGATTAAAATTCTGCAATCTCATATGGTTTGGGATTTAAAAACTTGATAAATAATGACTTTTACTCCAGGGACCAATTTCTGTGTGCTCTTCCAGCCTCTCAAATTGCAACATGTTCCAGAACTCTTTCTATCCTTTCTCCTCCATATGCCCCAAGAACTATTCCTCTTTCTGTGTCCTCTCTTATTTAAATATACTACTATCATTAGAAATTCCTTGCATTTTTCATACTTCCCATCTAGGTAGTCACCAAATATTGTCCAATCTTTCCTCACAACATTAAACGTGTCCCATCTTTCTCATTTCCTCTGCAGATATCCTCTTTTATCCCTCAACTATTGCATCCACAGTTTAGGATTTTATTGTCTCTAGTCTCTCTTTACACTGGGACTAGTTAGTTTCTTAATACAAGGTGAATCATTGATTCTTCTCAAATGATCTCCCATTACTTACAAAATAAATTACAAAACCCTGAAGGAATAAAAGCACAGACATGTTAATAAAGTACATTTGGATTTGAGTCCTTGCTACATTACCTCCTTCCTCTTAGAGCCGAGGTTATTTGCTTAACTTATATGGTCCAATTTCATCATCCATGAAAAGGAACTAATGTCACTACCTGACAGAGTTGATGTATCAGCTAATGAGATCATTCTGTATTCTTAATACAAGAGCTCAGCAAATGCTGGCCATTGTTATAATTACTAAACTTCCATAATATTCACTGTCCTATTGTTTTGTTTATTAAATTAGCTAACTACTTAAACTTGAACTCAAGGCCAAAGTGCTGTCTTGTAGCTTTGTTGGTCAAGGCTGGCCACTTGAGCCACAGTCCCACGTCTGGCTTTTTGGTGGTTAATTGGAGAAAAAAGTCTCATGGACAGGGCTGGGGATATGGCCTAGTGGCAAGAGTGCCTGCCTGCCTCGTATACATGAGGCCCTGGGTTCGATTCCCCAGCACCACATATACAGAAAACGGCCAGAAGTGGCGCTGTGGCTCAAGTGGCAGAGTGCTAGCCTTGAGCAAAAAGGAAGCCAGGGTCAGTGCTCAGGCCCTGAGTCCAAGGCCCAGGACTGGCCAAAAAAAAAAAAAAAAAAAAAAGTCTCATGGACTTCCCTGCTGCAGTTGGATTCAAATTATAGTAGTCAGATCTCAGTCTCCTGAGTAGCTAGGATTGCAGGTGTGAACCACCTACAGTTTGGCTTCATGTCTTATTTCTGTAGTGTTGCTTTCTACTACATTCCTTTTACTATATTAGAAAGCATTCTGAAAATTCTCATCTTTGTTGGTTCATTAACCTGAAAATGCGCCCCCCCTTGCTCTCCTTTCCTCATATAGAATTTTGTCCCACAAAATCCAGTTCTAATGTTTTTGTGTTATATCAGTTTCTCTAACCTGTGCCTCTTCCTGTCAGTCAGAATCATTGTTTCCTCCCTCACCCAGCTCAATTTTCTTATACTATTTGGTTCTTTTCTTATTCTGCATTGCATTAGTTGCTTGTTTTCCTATGCCCTTTGCTATGCTCTGATTACTTTAAAGGACAGAGATCCATTATTGTGGCAATCCACTTTTATGCCTATTATAGTGCTTTCTTAATGTCACCATGCCTTGATATACAAATTTATTGAGTGAATGAGAGAACATGTAATGTGCATTAAGAGAAAAGTGAGTATTTTGGAATGATTTGTTCTTTCCTTAGTTCAAATTGCATGTGGTCTCTTGTAATATCAAAAAGCTTAGAAACCTGCACTTCAACATCCTCTGTCAGCCTCCAAGAGAAGTGTCAAGCTAGATATCCAAATCATAAAAAGTCAGTTACAACCAGGAGGAAAATAAAGAATAAACAAAGTAATCTCTGTTGTTGTATTTGTAAGTAAGAAAGAAAAAGACGAGAGGAGGGAGTTGAAAGATAATAATATATTTAAAGAATCCTTGATTTTAATTACCATATATCATTAATACAAAGGAGAAAACTAAAGAAAAGGAGTTCATTCTGGCTGGGCAGTGGTGGCTTGTGCCTATAACCCTAACTACTCAAGAGGCTGAGTTCTTTTTTTTAAATTTATTTATTAATTAAACAAAATTTTTGACAAGGGGTTGTGCAAGGGGTACAGTTACATAGTAGGGCAGTGTGTACATTTCTTGTGATATATTACACCCTGTTTTTCTTTCCCTTCCCTAGGTCAGGTAGACATATATACAATACACAGTGTACCAAGAACATATACAGTAGCCACGTGGCCTACACCCAAGAAAATTCGCCTAGGGCTTTAAATGTAATGTCGATATTAGACAATATATCAACAATAGTCTTATATGAACGTACATACATAGCTTTTGAGCTATTGTGATCCACTGAGAGGTCTATTTTTGACCATTATATGTTGAGTAGTTGTTTGGTTTTAGTTACATACTGTTGGGTCGCTGACCCAAACCTGTGGGAAATACCATTTGACAAGAAGCTTTTGGTTTCACAGACCTGGTCTCTACTGTCTCTCCGTCACCCTCTCTTAACAGTCATATATCAGGGAGATCATGCCCCTTTGTTTTCTGTGATCTAGGCTTGTCTTGCTCAACATTATTTGTTCAAGTTCTGACCATTTCCCTGCGAATACCAATATTTCACCATTTCTAATTGCTATGTAGTATTCCATTGTGTATAGGTACCATATTTTTTTGATCCATTCATCTGTGGAGGGGGATCTGGGTTGTTTCCATATTTTGGCTATTGTGAATTGTGCCGCAATAAACATGGAAGTACAAATGTCTTTTTGATATCTTGGGACTTGCTGTTTACGATAGATGCCTAGGAGTGGTGTGGCTGGGTCATAGGGTAGGTCTATATTGAGCTTTTTGAGAAACCTCCATACTGTTCTCCAAAGTGGTTGTACTAATTTGCACTCCCACCAACAATGGAGAAGGGTTCCTCTTTCCCCGCACCCCCTTCATCATTTGTTGTTGTCTGAGTTCAGAGTATAGGCCATTCTCACTGGAGTGAGGTGGTAGCTCAGGGTTGTTTTTATTTGCATTTCCTTTACTGCCAGGGATGTTGAACATTTCTTTGCCATTTTTATCTCTTCTCTTGTGAAGTCTCTCTTTAGCTCCTTTGCCCATTTCCTAATTGATTTACTGGGCTTGGAGGGGCTTAGTTTTTTGAGTTCTCTGTAGATGACAGATATTAGGCCTTTGTCTGTTGCTGTGCTGGTAAAGATCCTTTCCCATATGGTTGGCTGTCTTTCTAGTTTGGTGGCTATGTCCTTAGCTGCGCAGAAACTTTTTATTTTGTAGTAGTCCCATTTGTTGAATCTCTCTCCTAACTGTTGTGCCCCTGGGACTCTATTCAGGAAGTTCCTTCCTGTGCCTATAAGTTCTAGTGTCTTTCCTACTCTGTCCTTCAGTAGTTTCAAAGATTCAGGTCTGATGTTGAGGTCCTTGATCCGTTTTGAGTTGACCTCGGTGCATGGTGATAGGCTAGGGTCCACTTTGAGTTTTCTGCATATGGCTGCCCAGTTCTCCCAGCACCAGTAATTGAAGAGGCTCTGTTTATTCCATTGTATGTCTTTAGCTCCTTTGTCGAATATCAGCTGACTGTAAGAGTGTGGTTTTATTTCTGGATCTTCAATTCTAATCCATTGGTCTTCAGGTCTGTTTTTATACCAATACCAGGCTGTTTTTGTTCTGATGGCTCTATAGTAGAGCTTGAAGTCTGGTATTGTGATACCTCCTGCACTGCTTTTTTTTGCCTAGAATTGCTTTGGCTATTCTAGGTATTTTGCTGTTCCATATGAATTTATGGGTTGCTTTCTCTATTTCAGTGAAAAATGTAGCTGGGATTTTGATGGGGATTGCATTGAATTTGTATACCTATTTGGGCAATATGGCCATTTTCACTATATTGATTCTGCCTACCCATCAGCATGGGAGGTCTTTCCATCTCCTTGTGTCTTCTTTGATTTCCTTTATTAGATTTTTATAGTTTTCATTAAATAGGTCCATCATGTCTTTGGTTAGGTTGATCCCTAGGTACTTTATTCTTTTTTTGGCTACTGTAAAAGGAATTATTTCCACAATTTCCTTTTCTGCTTGTATATTGCTGGTTACAGAAAAGCTGCTGACTTTTGTGGATTGATTTTGTATCCTGCTACTTTGCCAAATTGGTTTATTAGTTGTAGGAGTTTGGGGACTGAGTTTTTTCGCTCCTTCAGGTATAAGATCATGTCATCTGCAAATAGGAATAGCTTGATTTCTTCCTTGCTGATGTGGATCCCTTTGATGTCCTCCTCTTGTCTTATTGCTATGGCTAGGGATTCCAGCACTATATTGAAAAGAAGTAGGGAGAGTGGGCATCCTTGTCTTGTTCCTGAGTTTAGGGGGAATGATTTTAGTTTCTCCCCATTTAATACAATGTTAGCAGTTGGTGTGTTGTATATGGCTTTTATTGTTTTGAGGAATGTTCCATCTATTCCTGTTCTCTCCAGAGCTTTTAATAAGTATGGATGTTGTATTTTGTCAAAGGATTTTTGGGCATTGACTGAGATGACAATGTGATTCTTGATTTTAGTTCTGTTGATGTGGTGGATTACATTTGTTGATTTACGGATGTTGAACCATCCTTGTGACTGTGGGATGAAGCCTACTTGGTCATGATGTATAATTTTCTTGATCAGTTTCTGGATCCTGTTAGCTAATATTTTATTGAGGAGCTTTGCGTCTGTGTTCATTAGTGATATTGGTCTGTAGTTCTCTTTTTCTGTTGGGTCTTTGCCTGGTTTGGGGATGAGTATAATATTAGCTTCATAGAATGAGTTTGCGATTTCTCCCTCTGTTTCTATTTGGCGGGAGTTTGAGGAGTATTGGTTTTAGCTCCTCACTAAAGGTTTTATAGAATTCGTTGGTGAATCCATCTGGGCCTGGGCTTTTCTTTGTTGGGAGATTCTTGATTACCCCCTGTATCTCTCTATAAGTTATTGGTTTATTTAGTTGATTTATTTCTTCTTGCTTCAGTTTGGGGAGTTTATACTTCTCTAAGAATTGATCCATTTCTGTAAAATTATTGTTTTTTGCTGAGTAGAGGTTCTGGAAATAGTTTCTTATGATTGTTTGAATATCGTGTGTATTTGTTGTAATTTTTCTGGTGGAGTCCCTGATTTTACGTATATGAGTCTCTTCTCTTTTTTTGTATGTCTTGCGAGGGGTCTGTCGATTTTATTTATTTTCTCAAAGAACCAGCTTTTAGTCTTATTTATTTGTTGAATGGTCTTTCTATTTTCAATCAGATTTATCTCTTCTTTAATCTTTGTGATCCCTCTCCTCCTCGTCATTTTAGATTTGATCATTTCTTGTTTCTCCAGTTGTTTTAGTTCCATCGTGAGGTTATTCACCTGCTCTGCTTCCATTCTTTTAATGTGAGTGCTGAGGGCAATGATCTTGTCCCTCAGTACTGCTTTAGCTGTATCCCATAGGTTTCTTTCTGATGTATTTTCATTGTCATTGTGGCTTATGAATTCATTAATTTCATCTTTAATTTGGTCTGTGTCCCAAGTTTTAGATAACAGTATGGAGTTTAGCCTCCAAGAGTGTGTATAGCCTCTGTGCTATCCTTTGTTATTGAGGGTTACCTTTATTCCACTGTGGTCAGATATAATACAGGGGATGACGTCAATACTTAGTATTTGCTGAGGTTCTTTGTGTGGGTTATGACATGGTCTATTTTGGAGTATGATCCATGGGCTGCTGAGAAGAAAGTGTATTGGGTCTCTTTAGGGTGGAAGATTCTGTATAGATCTGTCAGACCCCTCTGGGTGTTGGATCTGTCTCTTGGAGAGAGTGGGGTATTAAGGTCACCCTCTATGATTAGGATCATTTTGCATCTGAAAAATGTAGACAAATCTTCTTGCAAGTCTCATGGAAATAAAATGTTGTGGGATATTTGAAAACTATTTTTGAAATTATTAAAGTATTCACATGTACAAAATTAAGCATAGTATTTAACAGCTACATAGAAGTCAAGTCACCATATTCTTCAGGAGAGTTAATTTAAATGTTTTTGTGTTCGTCAGCTTCGCTTCGCTTCACATTACTAAAACACCTGAGATAATTAACTTATAAAGAAGAAAAATTTGTTGTGATTTAAGGTTCTAGAGGTTTGGGAAGAGATTTGGTGGCTCATTGTTTTAGGAAAATGGCAAAGGTAGCTCATCATGGTGAGAGTTCATGGAGCAAACGTCTTACATCATTACATGTCAAAAGAAAGAAAAGCTGGGTTCTGGTGGTTCATACCTGTAATCCTAGCTACTCAGGAGACTGGGATCTGAGATCACAGTTCAAAGCCAGACCAAGCAGGAAAGTCCATGAGACTCTGAACTCCAGTTAACCACCAAAAACCACCAAACCACCAAAAAGCTAGAAGTGGAACTGTGGCTCAAGTGGTACAGGGCTAGGCTAAACTTGAGCACAAAATCTCAAGGGCATCTCTCAGGCCCTGAATTCAAGCCCCATGACTGGCACACATAAAAAGCAGAAACCAAAGATAAACCAGAATTATCCAACCCCATTAGGGACAACCACTTCCCTGAAATTCACAAAATCACATCTCCCAAAGTTTCTTCTACCTTGAAATATCACCAATCTAAACCAAGCCTTTTAACATATGGACCTCTGTATGACACTCAATTTCCAAATCCTAACATTTGAATCTTCACGTAAGTATACTATTATGTTTATTTCCTTAAAAAGTTAAACAGAAGACTGAGGATGTAGCTGTCTGGCATGAACAAAGCAATGGGTTTGATCCCCAGCACTATAAAAAAAAAGATGTTAAAGACACATACAATCTAAGTTGATTAATCGTTTAGAGTATTACCCCAAATTGCACATTCAAGATGATGCATATAATTTCAGAAGATTCAGTGTAGGTAAAGAGTTATGTAGCATAACATGGTTCTAAATAGAAAAGAACATAAAAATTGACAGGAACATTCAACAAGTGTTTCACAAGAGAAAATATATCAGTTGTGTGTATTTATAAACATATAAATATATAAACATTTATATTACAAGAATTAAATTAAATAATATGTTACAAAAAGAGGGCTGGGATGTAGCTCAGTGGCAAAGTATTTGCCTAGCAAGTACAACATCCTGGGTTTGGTCCCCCATACAAAAAAAGAAAAGACAAAAAAAGTACAGTTAAAAAACTTACAAAAATCAAGTAAAAATTAGAAATTTGGCCATTTTTCTACTTCAATAGGATATTCAAAATGAAAAATATGTACAATATCAACCATTGATAAGAATGCATGGCTTAGCAATTGTACTTTTAACTTTTAATGACAATCTCACTTCTAGTTATTATGGGAATTCAGGAGCACGTACACCATATAAAAGACTATTGTAACAAACTGAAAATAGTGCAATCATTGGTAGGAAAATAAACAGATGTGGTATATTCATGCAGTGGAATACTATACAGTAATTACACATTATACAGCTGGGTATGTGGGCCAGGCCTGTAATCCTGGCTGCTCAGGAGGCTGAGATATGAGGGTAATGGTTTGAAGCCAGATGAATTAGGAAAGTCTCTGGGACTCTTATCTTCAATTGAATACCAGAAAGCTCGAGGCAGAGCTGTGGCTCAAGTGATAGAGCACTAGCTTTGAGGGAAAAGAGGCTCTAGGACAGCACCCAGATCCTGAGTCCAAGCCCCAGGACCTGCACTTAATTAATTGACTGATTGATTTAAAAATAATTAATTAATAAACCAGCTTCATTCACCAATCTGGATCTATCTCACAAATGGAATGTTGATAAATTCTGGGCCTAGTGGTGTGCATCTGTAATCCCAGAACTGATGCTGAAAGACCAGGAGTACAAGGCCAGCCTAGGTTACATAGTGAGACATTGACTCAAAAAACAATAATAGATGCATAAAATCACTATGAATCAAATGAACAGAATTCAGTATAATGGGCTGGGAATGTGGCTTTGTGGTAGAGTGCTTGTCTAGTATGCACGAAGCCCTGGGTTCGGTTCCTCAGCACCACATAAACAGAAAAAGCCAGAAGTGGCGCTGTGGCTCAAGTGTCAGAGTGCTAGCCTTCAGAAAAAGAAGCCAAGGACAGTGCTCAGGCCTTGAGTTCAATCTCCAGGACTGGAAAAAAAAATTAGTATAAGGCAAGACTAATTGAAACAAGGATTTCTTTCATTTTTAATTTGAGGAGAAAGGGGGGTTTGTATTTGGAGGCTTGTAGAATTTGCAATGCTCTGGATTTTTTTCTTCATCTGAATGGTAACTGGTTTTGGATATTCACTTTTTAAGCCATTTATAGAATTACTCACCTTTTATACATTTTTTATTAACCTTTTTCTTTGCAATGCTAAGGATTGAACCCAAGTCCTCACAAGTGCCAAGCAAGTGCTTTACAGCTCTGCCACCCCCCACAGCTTGATTTGAACCATTATCCTTCATAGTAAAAATGGTAAAAAGAAAAACTAAGATTAGAGCAGGGCATAGTAGAGTATACCTGAAAACCCAGCATTTGAAGGATGAGACAGGAAGATCTCAGATTGAAAACTGCAAGGGAAAAAAAACAACACGTTTGGAAAGGAGAACTCAGTTAAGATATAAACCCACCAGAATGTAAATTACTTAAATAACAAAATACTTAAGTTGGTTTTTCAGGAAAAACATTTAAAATTCACTCAGGATGGTTTGAAAGTGGCCTTTAAAGAATGTACATGTTACTGTATTTGATTTCAGTACCCTGGGTATTGTGAGTAAGTTTATCTGAATTAGGGAAGGGAAGGGGAACAGCAAAATGTTGAGATAAAGGATAAGGAGTGATCCAATGCAACAGCAATATTTTCAAGACAATATGTTGTAAACCAACTGTATAACTCAGGAGGGAGGGTTGGGGGGAGGGAAAGTGGGAGAAAAATGAGGGAGGCAGTAACAAGTATGACAAGAAATGTACTCACTACCTTACTTATGTAACTGTAACCCCTCTGTACATCACCTTGTCAATAAAATTAAATTTAAAAAGAATGTACAAGTTCAAAAGACAGCTTACTTCAACTTTTTGTCATCACAAGCTCAAAATTCTCTGTGCAGAAAGTGGATAATTTTCATGGGAAAAAAAACAAAAACATGTGATCTGTGAAGAGAAATGGTGGCAAAAGAACCCTAAAACTTTCCCTTCTCACCATCCAAATAAGAGAAGAAAAGGAGCCCAGCATGCAAGGTAACCTCCCCTCCCCCCCCCCCCCCATGGAAGTTCTGCATCCTTCACCATGGCCTTGAGCAATCCTGTGTGCATGGCCCTGGTATCATATTGCCATGTCCTTGTGCCCCCAGACATATCACCATGGCCTTGAGCAGTCCCATACACAGGCTGCTGGGCATCAACTCCTGGCCTATTGTCCCTGGAAGACTTGCATGTGAATAGTGGACTGATTGGACCTGAGAGGTATGAGCAGGAATGGGCACTCAATCACAGGGGATAAGGCATGCATCAAGAGCTTGTGCAGGCTGCATGGAGCCTTTGATCAGGTCTGGGGACTGATATGGCCCAAAGGCTGTCCAATAACCTTGAGAGAACCATAGTTCACTCCTAGAGGCATTTTGTTAACCTGCACATTTTTAACTCTGCACCAATCCAGGTGGTGCCTTCCCATGGGACTCCTTCTGTCTAGCAGGAGCTCTGCTTATCTCTTTTTTTTGGTCAATAAATCTTTGCCATTTTGCTTCTTTCTGTGTGTCTGTGGGACTCATTATTTGAGATCATAGAACAAAGGACATGATCCAGGGGTTGTGATTTTTCAGTATAACAATTCCCTGATACTGAAATAACAGGGAGGCAGATTTGAGCTCTTTTTTTCCCTGCTCATGGCTATCTTGCCAGTTGGCCTTGCAATAAAGCTCTTTTGTTTGTAAAGTGCAACCCAAAACAATGTCACAGTATAGGCTTCTATGCACATTGGGCACTAAACCCTTTCTGTGTATCAACTGCTATTTGGTAAGTAGAAAATCTGAACAGAGGGAATTTGAATGGTCTTAAGGAATAGGAATATGGAAGCATCTCATCATGGATCAGTCTTCACCATGAAGTCAGCCACATGGAGTAAGTAGGCTGTGATACTATCAGGCTTCCTTTTCTCTAGGAATAAGTTATTAGAGACAGATGGCTAAATTCCAGTTCTCCAACTGTATCCTTACAGAGTGGAACCTAATATTTCTTTCAATTATCATGATATCACCCT
This sequence comes from Perognathus longimembris pacificus, assembly GCF_023159225.1. Lineage (NCBI taxonomy): Eukaryota > Metazoa > Chordata > Mammalia > Rodentia > Heteromyidae > Perognathus > Perognathus longimembris. The sequence goes on from NC_063188.1 coordinate 57,781,136, forward strand.
TGTGAGGCATTTGATTGACAACTGGTAATTAAGGAGGAGATAGGTAGGAAATGCTTAAAATACAGAGAGCTGAAAAGAGTTGAAAAATCATGTTAATTTTTATTATTATTTACCTTGAGTACAAAAGAGGAAAAATGACTGAATGTTCATTCTGGATAAGGTTATTGTCAGACTAAACTAGGAGTGGAATAGTGTCTACTCCTATAGAAATGGAATAGTGGAGTCAGGTGCTGGTAGCTCACACCTGTAATCCTACCTATTCAGGAGGCTGAGATCTGAGAATCTTGGTTCAAAACCAGTTTGAGCAGGAAGGTCTGAGACTCCTATTTCCAATTAACCAGCAAAAATCCAGAAGTAGAGCTGTGGCTCAAGTGGTAGAGCACTTGGACATAAAGCTCAGGGACAGTGGCCAGGCTCTGAGTTAAAGCCCCAGTACTAGCATGCACACATACACAAATAAATGGAATGATGGCTTTACAGTAGGGATTTTAAAGAGGGCCCAGCGACTCACATAGCCAACTTCATTGTGTTACTGACTGCATCTCATTTCTTTCCTTCTGAGTTCTTATTGTTTCTGCTCTATGTTACCTTGGACCCCAGGAATACCAGGCTTGATAAGACAAAAATTTGAAGATGACCCCCTAAGCAACACAGACATTCTTAGCACCTACACAGCTCTGCAGGACTGACAATGAGGTTTGGGGCTGAGGTAATGGTCAGTTAAACCGTGGCTCAAACACCAAGAAGATCTGGGCAACAGCTGTGGAACCCATCCAACCCTTGTCTCTGTTTCTCTTTCCTAGAACACTGAGATTTCTGTGAGCACTTTGAAGACAGATTTTAGATCACTAGACTTCTGCTCTTCCTGGTGTGATCACAGTTCAGAAAGATCCCTCCCTGCTATTACCATCATTCATCTCGATTGTTTTGGGCTGCCTGGCTGAACCTAACCCGGTGAAGCCCCAGATTCAGGTCTTTTGCCCTAATTCTGGTATCAAGAGGATCAGTCACTCCATTTTTCTCAGGAGTATTCTGGTGTTGTTACTGAAACTGTCACATCATATTTAAAAATACTAGATTTAAGTTATTTTCTATTAATTATGTACTAGCTTTTTTTTACCCTGATCCTGTTAATAATTTGTCTTTAAAAATCACACACATAGAATAAATTACATTTCAGGAATTTCCCATGATACATGAATTATTAGTAATTTTACATATTTATTGTTTAATAAACAGCACATGGTATTACAAAACCATTAAACTTTAAAAATATTTTTAAAATATTTAATTATTTATTGTCAAAGTGATGTACAGAGGGCTTACAGTTTCATAGATAAGGCAGTGAATACATTTCTTATCAAACTTGTTACCTCCTCCCTCATTTTTCTCCCACCTTCCCTTCGCCCCAATTCCCTCCCTCACCCCTACCCCGAGTTGTACTGTTGGTTTATAGCATATTGTCTTGTAAGTATTGCTGTTGCATTGGACTAATTGGCCTTTTTCACTTTTCATATTTTGACATAAATATGCTTTACTACATTTTTATTTAGGTTTTCTATTTAGTATTATACTGCAAGCATTTTAATATGTCATTGACATGTCTGTCAATCTCTTCCTTTGAGATTTTATCTGCTGCTTCTACAGATTCTTCCTAGTTTCAATTAAATAATATGTTTGTTCCAGTCCCCTATCTGTTATTCTTTCCTTGACCTTTGCTTTAAACATTGTTGGCTATAGATAGACTCTGGGGCAGATTTTACTTCTAAGCCTGAAGTCCTTGTTTATCTCTTACATATAAAAGGATCAGATGAAAGGTGTTATTTCAATTTATGAGTAAAGATTAAGGAAATTGGGCCTATTTGGCTTTGAAACTGGATTAGCTTATTGATATGGGGGAGAAGGATTGAGGGATTTTTAAAGAAAATACTTCAAATAGATGAAAATCTAGATAATATTGACCAATGTTTCTTCATTTCTGTTTGAAAATGAAAGGAAATAACCATGCTAGGGTAATAATTATTTATTCTTGGAATGTATAAATGAGATCCAGCTATAAGAATTAATATATTAGATGAAAGAGGGGGACATTGGGGCTGGGAATATGGCCTAGTGGCAAGAGCACTTGCCTCCTACACATGAAGCTCTTGGTTGGATTCCCCAGCACCACATATATGGAAAACGGCCAGAAGGGGCGCTGTGGCTCAAGTGGTAGAGTGCTAGCCTTGAGCAAAAAGAAGCCAGGGACAGTGCTCAGGCCCCGAGTCCAAGGCCCAGGACTGGCCAAAAGAAAGAAATAGAGAAAGAAAGAAAGAGAGAAAGAGAGAAAGAGAGAAAGAGAGAAAGAAAGAAAGAAAGAAAGAAAGAAAGAAAGAAAGAAAGAAAGAAAGAAAGAAAGAAAGAAAGAAAGAGAAAAGAAAGAAAGAGGGGGACATTGATCAAGATGCATTGTACTTATAAACTGACATGTCAAATTTAAAACTCCTTTGTACAACTACTTAAAGATAATAAAAAATTATATAAATAAAAAAGAATTCACATATTGAGTACTATTATCAAGAGATCTATAAAAAAAGAATTAAATTGATCTTTCCTCTAGTGCCAAGCTATCAACTACATAATATCCTTTAAAATTTATGTAGCTTTTATAACATTACAAACAATTCCTCTTAATGTTTTTCTTCTCATAATTCTTTTATTTGAACATCACAGAAAGTCTGTGAAGAAACATATCTATTTAAGGACAGAATTATATTCACTTATAACTACTTATGAGGAAACAATTTGAATGACCAAACTTCAAAGAAGATAGTAAGTAGTACAATTTGGCTATTTAAACAGCTTTAGTAGGCATAATTCACACAGCATACAATTCACTCATTAAAGTACACAATGCAATGGTAATCAGTGTATTCATGCGACTATCACCACATGGAATTTTAGAACATTTGTATCACCTCGGGAAGGAAAGCATGTACTGCACCGTTTCCTCAGCCATAGGCAACTACTCTTACTCTACCTCCATGGATTTCCTACGGATTTGGCTATTTCACATGAATAGAATTATACACCATATGATCTTTTGGATTTTCTCATCCACTATAAATATTTTGAAGGTCCATCTATGTTGTAGACCATATGAATACTTCAACCTTTTGTATGGCTGAGTAATATTTCATTGTATAAGTATACAACACTTTGTTTATCTAATTGCTAATTGCTAGACATTAGAATTATATTCATTTGGGACTGTTATCGATCGTCACCTTTATAATATCAATTTCCACGTTGGGGCTGCTATAAGCATTCATGTACAATGTTTTGAGAGGATATGTTTCATTGCCAACTTGATCTTTAACTCATATATATATATATATTTTTTTTTTTCCAGCCCTGGACCTTGGACTCAGGGCCTGAGCACTGTCCCTGGCTTCTTTTTGCTCAAGGCTAGTACTCTGCTACTTGACCCACAGTGCCACTTCTGGCCGTTTTCTGTGTATGTGGTGCTGGGGAATTGAACCCAGGGCTTCATGTATGGGAGGCAAGCACTCTTGCCACTAGGCCATATCCCCAGCCCTAACTCATATTTTTGTTAACGGGAAAAAAGCTAAGGTCATTCTCATAATTCACATCTCCTAGGATATATGCCCTTCCTTTGAATGTGTGCAGGACTTATACATATCACCATATTTACGATTAAAGGATAGCACTCTCCTGATTTGGTTATGTTACATGGCAATATCAATAGTCTAATGTGAATCTTCATCAAGCTCAGCCTACTGAAAATTGATGTTAGCACTAAGTCCTAAATTGAATCCCCAGTACTACAAAAAGAAAAGACTGGTGTATTAAGCTCTATCACTCCTTCACACCCTATTTAATGAAAAATGAACTCTCAGATAACTGAAATAACTCTCCATGGATTTTCCCATTCTCATTTTCTCACCTCACTTTACTGCTTATGTCATCATCTTGGAATCAGAATTTACTCTTCTTTAAGAGCTTTTAAAATGGAGACTGAGTCAGGTGCACATGGCACGAGCCTCTAATCTTAACTATTTAGGAGACAGATTGGAAACACTGCAAAAATTCAAAGTCTACCAGGGCTAAAATGTCCTTGAAACTCCAACTCCAAAATAACCAGCAAAGGGCTGGGAATGTGGCTTAGCGGTAGAGTGCTCTCCTAGCATGCATGAAGCCCTGGGTTCGATTCCTCAGCTCCACATAAACAGAAAAAGCTGGAAGTGGCACTGTGGCTCAAGAGGTAGAGTGCTAGCCTTGAGTAAAAAGAAGACAGGGACAGTGCTTAGGCCCTGAGTCAAAACCCCAGGACTAGCAAAAAAAAAAAAAAAAGGAGCCAGCAAAAAGCCCAGCTGGGGGCACGGCTTAAGTGGTAGAATGCTACCAAGCTGCCAAACAGGCAAACTAAGTAAGCCCAAGGCCCTGAGTTCAGGCCTCAGTACTGGCATGCACACACACACACGCACACATGCATTGCATACATGCACACAAGCACACATACACATACCACACACAAATAAAAGATGCTATTATGAAAACATGAATATAAAGGCCAGCCTGGGCTACATGGTGAGTTCCAGCTCAGATTTAGTGATATTGTACAAATGGTGAGAACAAGACCAAAAAAAAAAGGGACTCCAAAAATAGACAAGTTATGGGCTGGGGATATAGCCTAGTGGCAAGAGTGCCTGCCTCGGATACACGAGGCCCTAGGTTCGATTCCTCAGCACCACATATATGGAAAAAACGGCCAGAAGCGGCGCTGTGGCTCACGTGGCAGAGTGCTAGCCTTGAGCGGGAAGAAGCCAGGGACAGTGCTCAGGCCCTGAGTCCAAGGCCCAGGACTGGCCAAAAAAAAAAAAAAAAAAAAATAGACAAGTTAGACTTGAAAAACACCTTACAAAAAACCCTATAGTTTAAAAAAAATGTGCATAGTTGAATTTGAAAACAAAGGAAATCTTTAGAGGCTTGAAAGGATAAAAACAAACTCAAAGCCAGAATAGCAAGAATTATGCCCAGCTGGGTACCAGTGGCTCATGCCTGTAATCCTAGCTGCTTCCAAGGCTGAGATGTGAGGACTTGCAGTTTGAAACAAGCCTGGGCAGGAAAGTCCATGAGACTCTTATCTCTAAATTCCAAAGGAGGGGCTGGGAAGATGGCCTAGTGGTAAAGTGCTTGCCTCACATACATGAAGCCCTGGGTTCAATTCCTCTGCACCACATAAATAGAAAAGGTCGGAAGTGGCGTTGTGGATCAAGAGGTAGAGAGCTAGCCTTGAGCAAAAAGAAGCCAGGGACAGTGCTCAGGCCCTGAGTCCACGCCCCAGGACTGGCAACAAAAACAAAACAAACAAATTCCAAAGGAAAGAGACAGAAGTAGAACTACGACTCAAGTGGTAGTGTGCTACCCTTTATCAAAGAAGCTCAGGGATTGTGCCCAGGCCATGAGTTTCAGCCCCAGGGGTGGCACAAAACAAGGAGTCAATGACCAAAGGTTTGTAATGGAATCAAATACAGATGTTAGAAAGACTATAGGATATATTATCTCTTTTTAAACTAAGGTCTAATGTAAAATCACCCTTTAAGTGTAAAGTTTTATTTTATTTTTAAATAATTTTTGTTACATTAAGTAGTTGTACAAAAGAGTTAGCATTCAGCTAATCATTTTATGAACACTCTGCATCCTAATCAATCTCTCTCTTTCCATCAGTGTATGGTTTTTTGAGGTTTATCACATGCATACATTAGTGTAACAATAGTTGTTACCAGTTTTATCAAATCCCAAATTCGTCTGTGCTCTTCTGTAATCAAATCCTTGCTCCATTAAAAAGGGAAAAAAAGCTTCCAAGTGCTAGTGGATTACACCTGTAATCCTAACTACTCAGGAGACCAAGATCTGAGGATTACATAAGGCAAGCACTCTTTTTTTTTTTGTCAGTCCAAGGGCTTGAACTCAGGGCCTGAGCACTGTCCCTGGCTTCTTTTTGCTCAAGGCTAGTACTCTGCCACTTGAGCCAGAGTGCCCCTTCTGGCCATTTTCTATATATGTGATGCTGGGGAATGGAACCCAGGGCTTCATGTATATAAGGCAAGCACTCTTACCACTAGGCCATATCCCCAGCCCCAGATTTGAGGATTACAGTTCCAAGCCAGCCTGAAAAAGTTTAAAGCCAGCAAGAAAGTCTGAGACTCTTATCTCCAATTAACCACCAAAAAGCCAAAAATGGAGTTGTGGCTAAAGTGGTAGAGTGCTAGCCTTAAGCAGTGCCCAGGCCCTGGCTTCAAGCCCCAGGGACCATCACACACGCATATACAAATGTACTACACACACACACACACACACATGTTTGTTCTAAATTTAGATGTAACTGTTGTGCCAAGTCCCAAGACCACCCCCAAGAAGACCACCGAGATTCAGACACTCCGAAATGCAAAAGCAAGGCAAGGCAAGGCTTTATTTAACGAGCTGCCAACTTGGGCCTCGTCCTACCCACCGACACAGCGGAGGTTAGGAGGGAGCCCCGAGCTGTGATTACACAGGGCTTATAAAGGCAAAGAACAAGGTTACAACAATCAGGTGTGCAAGCAAGATTGGGACACAGGTACAAATCTGATTGGCTCAGGGTTCGATTCTAAAATGGGGTTCACGTGGTGGGGCCTGACTTCAAAGACTGGCACCTCATAACTAAGTGAAAAGAGCTATGTATTGGGAATCATCAAACCTAGGTTGGATCTCTGTCCCATTAGTTCTATGGCTTCCATCAAGTCACAACCTATCTTAACCTATTCCTTCATAAGTAAAGGAATATAAATAAATACTACCTCTCCCTCAGGAGTGATGTAAGAATTAAGTACGCTATGTTTAGGTATAATGTATACATAAAAGCATTATCGTGTGATCTGTGGCTGCAGCAGCTGTTTATAGCAGCTTTAATGTGTTACCTCAAGCTTGTTAATTTATGTCACTTAAGTATCTAGTGGCTGCAGGCCAAGTTGGCCTTGTCTGTTGCTTCTGCTCCCCAGAAATGTACTGTTATGCCCAAGTCGCGAGTAGACCACCAAGACCACCGAGAGACAGACGTTCCGAAATGCAAAAGCAAGGCTTTATTCAAGCAGGCCGCGGCTCGGGCCTCGTTCTACACTCCAACGCAATGGAGGTTAGGAGGAAGCCCCGAGCTGAGATTTCACAGAGCTTATAAAGGCAAAAAACCAAGTTACAGCAATCAGGTGTTCAAGCAAGATTAAGATACAGGTACAAATCTGATTGGCTCAGGGCTCAAGGCATTCCGGGGCGGTTAGAGTTAAGCATTCCCAAGCGGTTAGAGTTAAGCAGGGAGTTTCCTGATGCTTGTCCTGCTAGCCAGGATAATTGGTGGCCTGGGTCACTCAAAGTTTAAGCAGACAACAAAACGGGGGCTGCCTGAAAATGGGGTTTACTTTAACTCTTCAGTACAACTTCATGTTAGGTTTCTAGGTGTCGGAAATTTTGTTTGGCCTGTTTGCTAAATAAATGTTTGCTCCTATTTAGCTCATCATAGGGCAGGTGCTTGTGTATTTCAGGGTAATTCACATTTGTTAATCAAAGGAGTTGGCTTACATTGAACACTACTTTTGTAACAATATAATGAGTTCATTCAAAGACTTGACAACTGGGGTGTGTGTGTGTGTGTGTGTGTGTGTGTGTGTGTGTGTGTGTGTGTGTGTGTGTGTGTGTATGCCAGTCCTGGGGCTTGAACTGAAGGTCTGGGCATTTTCTCTAAGCTTCTTTGGCTCAAAGCCAGTGCTGTACCACTTGAGCCACAGTGCCACTTCCAGCCTCTTCTGAGTAGTTTATTGGAGATAAGAATTTCACAGACTTTCCTGCCCTGACTGTCTTCTAACTGGGATCTCAGCCTTGTAAGTAGCTAGAATTATAAGCCTGAGCCACCAGTGCCTGGCACAACTGTTATTCTACATCAATAATGTGTGTAGGTGTTTCTAATAGAACTCCTTAAGGTTTTCAGAAATCATCTGTAGAATCATCTGTAGAGTATTTCAGAATGAGAAGTCTTTCCATATTTAAAATCTTGTGATTCCATTATGGCCTCTAGAAACTTTTTTAAATTAACTTTTGGGTTCAAGTGTAAGCAACATCTTTTAGTGGATAGAGAAGTAGATCAGAATCCATTTTACCATGGTTCTATTATCACACAACTCTGGTCCTCTTTATCTACTATGAATAGGCGATAACATCCACAGAAAACATTTTTTTAAAATCCATCAAGGCAATGTGTAAGGTTCTGAAAGAATAAAAGTGTAATATATTATTTCATCACATGATAACAAACAATTTCTCACAAAGTATTTATTACAGAAGTTTTTTTTTTTTTTTTTTTTTTTTCTTTTTGGCCAGTCCTGGAGCTTGGCCTCAGGGCCTGAGCACTGTCCCTGGCTTATTTTTGCTCAAGGCTAGCTCTCTGCCACTTGAGCCACAGCGCCACTTCTGGCCATTTTCTGTATATGTGGTGCTGGGGAATTGAACCCAGAGCCTCATGTATACGAGGCAAGCACTCTTGCCACTAGGCCATATCCCCAGCCCCATTACAGAGGTTTTTTATTTCTTTATTTCTTTTTTGGTATCCCCCATGCCAGCACAACCCCTCGCCCCAGGGGTTCTTATATTTACAGTTAGCACTCACTGGCCAATGCCTTATCTGAGTAGTAACATTGAAATAATTCTAGAAGGTATAGGTTGATGAACTCAGAAAGATGGTGAATATGTATTTATTGACGATGATAATCATTAATAAAGGAGCTCATTACTGATGTATGGTCAACAAGGCAATAATAGGCTGGAAACACCCAATTAGTCAGTTCAGTCCTGTCAATTCTACCTTCTTCTTCATAGCTCTGCAATTGATCTACTGTCAAGTTCAAGCCTCAATTTTGTGAATGAATTAGTGTGTTAACCTCAGGACTACAATCTGAACTCCTTCCAATACAACCTTCCCACTTAAGCCAGAGTGGTTTAATGAACATACAAATTTTACTCCCCTGATTAAAATCCTTCACTAGCTTCAGTACAAAGCATTTTTTCTTAGAATGAAATCCAAAGCTCTTCAAAATAAAGCCTTTGTCAGGCAATCCTTGGACTTTCCGAGCCTAAGTTTTTATAAATACCTCTTTGCTTTTAACACGCTACTTTCTTTTTTGTATTTATTTTGGTGCCTAACTTGGGGCATGAATTCAAGGTGTGGGTGCTGTCCCTGAGCTTTTTAGCTCAAGGTTAGCACTCTACCACTTGAGCCATAGCTTTATCTCTAGCTTTTTGGTAATTAAATGGATTTAAGGGTTTCATGGATTTTCCTGCCTGGTATGGCTTTGAATCATGATCCTCAGATCTCAGGCTCCTTAGTAGCTAGGATTACAAGTGTGAGTTATCGATGCCTGGCTATTTTTAATGTGTGTGTGTGTGTGTGCGCGCGCGCGCGCGCGTGCGCGCATGCTCGTGTGCCTGTACTTGGGCTTAAATTTAGGGCTTTGATAGGCTTTTTGTTCATGGCTGATGCTCTATTACATGAGCCACACCTCCAATTTCAGCTTTTTTGTTGGTTAATTGTAAATAACCATTCTCTGGGTTTGTCTGCCTGGGCTGGCTTCAAACCGAGATCCTCAGATCTCAGCCTCCTCAATAGCTAGGGTTATAGGTATGAATCCTCAGCTCCAGCTTATAACAGTATTTTAAAACACTGTGAAAAGATAGTGGCTTATATGCCACTTCAACTGAAACTCTTCATTTTAAAACTATTCTTCTATAAATGCCTAGCTTAAGTACCCTTTCCTCTGAAAACCTAGAGTATAAAATGAATTTCAGGAGTAAGTGAACATGACTGCATATATATATGTCCACATGTATATATATCTTCATTAGACTTATCTTTAGTTCACAGTGTCTCTCCATAAGAAGTTCATAATTATAATAAGAAGTTCAGACTGACATTGTCTAAAAAGAAATGTGCTCATTACTGGACTTTTGAAATGGTAACTCCTCTGACAACACCTTAATAACAATAAGAAAAAGAAGTTCCATAATTACTTGACTGTCTTGTGTGAAGGTTTGAGAATGCATCAGTGAATATAAAACTGCCACTGCAACTTTCTTAATGTCTCCAGGGTTTCAATTAACATTTTTACTTGGAAATCCAGTTTCCCAGATAACTGTAAAAATTTGACAGTAGTTTGATTATAGAATCGAAGTCTGGTGGGAAAGAAAGGGGGTTTGAATAAAGAATAATACTAACAAAGTGAATTTGATCAAATTACATTTTAAAAAGAGCATAAACTTGTCTTTAAATAAATACTTGTGTTTTTAACATGTTCACCCAATTACCATCCCATATCACTACTCCAGCAGTTTTTTAGTTAGAGCCTGAAGAGGCCAAAGGGAAAGGGTAGAAAGAGGGTAGTTAAAAGAGTAAAATGTATATTTGTGTATGTGTGTGCCCCAAGAACAATGGACCAAAGGTTTAGGAAATATCCCCAAGGTTTGGGACAGAGAACAATCAGCACAGTAAAAACAGGTTTCAATAGAGGCAGTGAGTCCCACTGATGAAGCCTCCTCTTAAGAAGAAAATTAATGTCTGTAGTTCAGTCTATCCTCAGCATTAGTGCACATGGAGAGGGGAGATGAAGAGTATACACAAGCATGGGGGTGCCAGGGGCTCAACCCTGTAATCCTAGTTGCTCAGGAGGCTGAGATGTGATGATCGCAGTTCAAAGCCAGCCTGGGCAGGAAAGCCTGTGAGGCTCATCTTCAATTAATCACCAAAAAGCCAGAAGTGAAGCTGTGGCTCAAGTGGTAGAGCACTAGCCTTGAGTAAAAAATAAGCTCAGGGACAGCGTCCAGAGTCTGAGTTCAAGTCTCAGGACTAACACAGTATACACACAGAAAGTATTCTTAGGGAGCTGGATTGATCCCCAGCACTGAAAAAAAAAAAGTATAATATGCACAGGGAAATTTAAGAGTTAAATGTGGCATGAGTTGGACATAGTGAAGGGAAGGGTAGAATAACCTACATGATAAGATTGCCAGATTTACCAAATGCAGCAATTGAGACATACCAGGAAAGAATTTATTTATGGGAAATTCAAACCTAAGTGGGCATCTCATATTTTAAACTAGCAACCTTAGAAAAAAGAGAAAAAAAAGAGAATGTTGTTTTGATGTTATTGGTTGTGTGTGAGGGGAAAAAGAAAAAAAAAAAAAAAACCCTGCCCCAGAGGGAAAATAACAAGTTGACACTGACACATCTGAATGGTCAGCCAGGAGCTATTTCCGGTGTCGGCTTGGAGACGCGAGGGGGAGGGGAGCGAGGATTTAGGTGAGCGCGCTCAGTCCGCCGGTGTCCCACAATCCTCCGCGCTGGGTTCCTCTTTCCTCGCTCAAGATGGCGCTGCTCGCGATCCATTCGTGGCGCTGGGCAGCGGCGGCGGCTGCTTTCGAAAAGCGCCGGCATTCAGCATTTCTGTTTCGGCCTCTGGTTTCTGTGGGCGGCTCAAGTCGGCAGTGGAGGTCGGGTCAGCGCGGCGCGTCAGGAAGTGCTCGAAACCACCAGGTGAGTTCCCATTCCCACGGAATTGTAGGGTGAAGGACTAAGGACCTGTCCGGGAAAAGGTTGCCCCCTTGACCCCGGGTCAGAGAGAGCACCTAGACCAAAGACGGTGGGGACGAGCTCAGAGCCTCAGTAAGTGAAGGAAATTCACGGTCATAACTTGAGGAAGGAATGAAGAAAGTGGAGGAACCGAGCGGGGCGGGGCGGAGGACACCTGGAGCGCCCTAAGTCTCTAGTAGGATCTCTAGATTCTTTCTGACGTTAACGACTTTCTAGAAAGTTTGTCTTCGACTTGGGTCTTAATTTTGGTTCAGATTTTCCCCTGTCTCAAGGAGCAGTTTAGAAGGGTACTGTAAGATAAACGACCGCAAGCGGCTTCTAAACAAGTGGCAAATGGAATTGGCACCAGTTAACTCCCTTGCTGACAGGCTGTGCTGTATGATAGACAAAAGCCATCGTTATCTTCCTCCTCAAAACCCAGAGCACCCTACATTAAGATAGAAGCATCATTGGCTTTTGAACTGAATCTTCAGTGGGTCCTGTGTGCGCTTGGAAGCCGTTAAGTCTGAGTTTACTTACCTTAAGAGTGTTGCAACGGTTATATTACAATGCCTCAATATGTATGTCCGTTATTGATTATCACTCAAGAGCAGTTTAAAAAAAACCTGCCTTGGTGGACTTAAGTGTAACTTTTCCCTGTGCATCGACAAAAAGTTTAAAGTCCACTGCTCATTTGTTAGACTTTAAAATATTGTCAGCTGTTGACTGGTGCTGGCGGTGTGTGTGTGTGGGGGGGGGGTGATTCCAGTGGCACAAGACTTTTTTTTTTTTGCCAGTACTGGGACTTGAACTCCAGGCCCGGGTGCTGTCCCTGAGCCTCTTTGTGCTCCATGCTAGCGCTCTACCACTTGAGCCACAGTGCCACCTCAGGCTTTTTCTGAATAATTTATTGGACATTAGAGTCTCATGGACTTGTCTGCCCCAGCTGCCTTTGAATCGCGATCCTCAGATCTCAGCCTCCTGAGTAGCTAGGATTACTGGCGTGAGCCGCCAGAACACTTTCTTAACATGTATGAGGCCCTGAGTTCAGAGCTCTGTGATACCAAAAGAATAAACGACCAATGTTACAAGATCATCGAATTATTTAATAGACTTTAGAGATACAGATTTTATGCAGGATATTCTAAAAGTATTGTCAGCTTCCCTTTGCCAAGTAAACTTCTTAAATTTGGATTCTTTGTTAACAAATAATATCTACTACGATACCCATAAATACTGTTAGATAATAGAGTAAAAGAAACCTAAGAGTTATGCCTTCAAGGATTGTACAGTTTTTAAACTAAAAATTTTGAGATGGAGGCATGGCTCAGTGGCAGTAGCCTTACCCAGCAAGTTCGAGGCACTGAGCTCAAGCACTAATCTGACCAGAGTAGTTGATATCATATATCATTAGTGTACAGTGTATTTTAGAGCATAAAGAAACCCTGTTATAGCGTTATAAAATTATTATAAGGGGTTGGATCATTTTCTTTTTTTCCCCTTGATCCTGGGGCTTGAACTCAGGGCCTCAGTGCTCAAGGCTAGCACTCTACCACTTGAAAAACAGCTCCGCTTTCAGTTTTTTTTGGTGTTTAACTGGAGATAAGAGTCTCATGGACGTTCCTGCCTCAGCTGTCTTCAAACTTTAATTCTTAAATCTCAGTCTTCTGAGTAGCTAGGATTACAGGTGAGAGCTACCAGTGCCCAGCTGGATCAGCATTTTCTTTTAGTTAAACTTAGTATAGTAAAAAATGAAACTCTAGTACCTTTTTCTATATTAAGGAAATGCCATTTTCTTCTTGTTCTTGTTCTTCTTCTTCATTATTAATTTTTTTTGCCAGTCCTGGGGCTTGAACTCAGGGCCTGAACACTGTCCCTGGCTTCTTTTTGCTTAAGGCTAGCACTCTACTACTTGAGCCATAGCACCACTTCTGGCTTTTTCTATTTATGTGGTACTAAGGAATCAAACCCAGGGCTTATGCATGCTAGGCAAGCACTCTACCGCTAAGCCACATTCCCAGCCCTGTTATTTATGTGTATATACACTCCGACGTGTGTTTGTGTGATTATTGATATAAACAGTAAAATGTATTTTTTATTTGTTTTTTTTTTTTTTTTTTTTGTGGCCAGTCGTGGGCCTTGGACTCAGGGCCTGAGCACTGTCCCTGGCTTCTTCCCACTCAAGGCTAGCACTCTGCCACTTGAGCCACAGCGCCGCTTCTGGCCGTTTTCTGTATATGTGGTGCTGGGGAATCGAACCTAGGGCCTCGTGTATCCAAGGCAGGCACTCTTGCCACTAGGCTATATCCCCAGCCCCTAAAATGTATTTTTTAAACCTGGATCATACCCTTGAGTTGTGTAGAGTGCTAGCCACTAGCTTGATGTGGCTATTAAAATGAACATTACTCTTGCCTGTAGTCTTAGCTCCTCAGGAGACTGAGATCTGAGGATTGAGGTTTGAAGGGTAGAAAGACTACTTGGCTCTTTTATCTCCAGTTAAGCACCAGAGGAAGCCAGAAGTGTGTGGAGCTGTGGCTCAGGTGGTAGAACATGATCCTTTAGCAAAAAAGCTGAAGGACAGCACCTTGGCTCTGAGTTCAAGACCCAGGACTGACACACACACACACACACACACACACACACACACACACACACACACACACACACACACACACACACACACACACACACACACACACACACACACACACACACACACACACACACACACACACACACACACACACACACACACACACACACACACACCACCCCCCCCCCCCCCCCGACAAATCTGGTGCATTAGCCACATTTCCAGGGCACAAGAGTTACACATGGCTTGTGATTGTTGTGTGAACATATATAATGAACTTCTCTTCTATCATCATAGAAAGTTCTATTTGACAATTATGCTTCCAAGAATATTATATCCAGCCTTTCTAGAGCGCTATTAATAGAGAAACATATCTTTTTGGTTCCTGTACTAGGGCTTGAACTCAGGGCCTCAGGATTTTGCTTGGCTTGGTTACTCATAGCTGGCATTCTTCCACTTGAGTCATACCTCCAGTTATAGCATTCTTCTGGATAGTTGGAGATGGAGTTATAACTAAGCTGAACCCTTATTACAGGATTTTTTTGTTATTGAGTTGTAAGAGTTCTTTGCATATGGCATATATAAGTTCCTTATTAGATAATTTGTGCATATATATATATTTTTTTGGCCAGTCCTGGGGCTTGGACTCAGGGGCCTGAGCACTGTCCCTGGCTTCTTTCTGTTCAAGGCTAGCACTCTGCCACTTCAGCCACAGTGCCACTTCTGGCCATTTTCTGCATATGTGGTGCTGGGGAATTGAACCCAGGGCCTCATGTATACAAGGCAAGCACTCTTGCCACTAGGCCATATCCCCAGCCCAATTTGTATATTTTTAACATTTTAATTACTCCTTTTTTCTTTTTTATTATCATAAAGCAGTTGTACAAAGGATTGCCATTTAACAAAGCAGTTTATGACAACATATATTGATCAGTGTCATCCTTTTTAACAATAATAGGTCTCAGTATGACTTTTTTGCTTCCTACTCAACATTCCTTTTCAAATGCCCTCTCTGTGTTTATATCTTTTAAAAATATTTATATGTGCTAGGGTTGAACTCAGGACTTTTTATTGTCAAGATAATGTACAGAGGGGTTAGAGTTACATGATTAAGGTAGTGAATACATACACATTTCTTGTCATACCTGTTATCCCCTTCCTCATTTTTCTCCCTCCTTCCCTCCCCCGGGCCCCTCAACCCACCCCCCTTGCTTTCTTCATTATTTTTTCAAACACCAAAACGAAATCTTTTCCTTGATGTACATTGTCACTCTAGTCTACAATGCTTATGTCCTCTATGATTATTAACTGTAAAACAATTCCTTCCAGATCAGGTCATATATACATTTACATCTCTTTTCTTTTGCTTAGTGTAATCTGTTCTTTCTTTTTCTCTAATTTTCCCCCCTCCCTGCTGCCCTTGAGTTGCCTAGTTTGTTCTCATCGGTGCCCATTGCAGCTGTTGGGCCCTTTCTGTTGTATCCTCCCTCCCCATTTTCCATTCATTCTGTGCTCTCTTCCCAGCTTCTTTCAGATGTGCATTTGTGTAAAGGGTATAGGGTCCTTTAAGTCTTTTGCTTCCTTACTTTTGGCATTCTTTACAGCCTGGATATTAAATTATACACATATGAATTTATGTACATATGAATTAGTGTTTGTGTTTCACTTTTGGGTGCCTTTCTCCCAAGGCTGACCTTTTTTTAAAAAAAATTTTGGGTCTCCCTGTGAATTGGTACCTTGGGTCCTGCTTTCTTTGTCATGTCTTTTTGTTATTTCTAACACCCACATATCAGGGAGACCATGCACCATTGTTCTGTATGTTCTAGGCTTGTCTCGCTCAACATTATTTGTTCAAGACCTGTCCATTTCCCTGTGAATGCCATTATTTTATCATATCTAATCACTGTGTAGAATTCCATTGTGTACAGGTACCACATTTTTTGGATCCATTCATCTGTAGTGGGACTTCTGGGTTGTTTCCATATCTTGGCTATTGTGAACTGCGCAGTGATAAACATGGATGTGCAGGTATCCTTATCACATCCAGGGTCCTGTTGTCCAGGAGCGGTATGGCTGGGTCATATGGTATGTCTATGCTGAGTTTTTTGAGGAACCTCCAGACTGTTCTGCAGAGTGGTTGTACTAGTTTACAATCCCACCAGTAGTGCAGTAGGGTTCCACTTTTTCCACATCCCCTCCAGCATTTGTTGTTGCCTGAGTTCAGAGTATAGGCCATTCTGCCTGAGGTAAGGTTGTTTTTATTTGTATTTCCTTTACTGCCAAGGATGTTGAACAGCTCTTCATATGTTTCTTTGCCATTTTTATTTCTTCTTCTCTGAAGTCTCTCTTTGCTCCCTTGCCCATTTAATGATTGGTTACTAGGTTTGGAAGGGGTTAGTTTCTTGAGTTCTCTGTAGATGATGGATATTAGGCTTTGTCTGTTGCTTTGCTGGTAAAGATATTTTCCCAAATGGTTGGCAGTCTTTCTGGTTTAGTAGCGATGTCTTTAGCTGTGCAGAAACTTTTCATTTTGTTGTCCCATTTGTCGAGTCCCTCTCCAATCTGTTGTGCCCCTGGGACTCTGTTCAGGAAGTTCCTGCCTATGTCTATAAGTTCTAGTGTCTCTCCTACTCTATCCTGCAGTAGTTTCAGGGTTTCAGGTCTGATGTTGAGGTCTTTAATTCATTTTGAGTTGATGTTAGTGCATGGTGATAGGCTAGGGTCCACTTTGGAACTCAGAACTTTTTTTCTGAATAATTATTTATTGTCAAAGTGATGTATAGAGGGGTTATAGTTTCAAACGTAAGGCGGTGGGTACATTTCTTGTACAATTTGTTACCTCCTCCCTCGTTTCCCCCTCCGTCTCCCCCTTTCTCTCTCCCCCCATGAGTTGTTCAGTTGATTTACACCAAATGGTTTTGTAAGTATTGCTTTTGGAGTTATTTGTCTTTTTATCCTTTGTCTCTCCATTTTGATATTTTCCCTTCCCTAGTTCTAATACCAGTATATACAATATCCAGGGTACTCAGATGAGATACAGTGATAGCGCGGAGACAACCACAGGAGGGGAATACAAGAGGATCATCAACCAAAAAAAAAGCCACGTTTCACATGGCATGTTGAAAGTAATTACAACAGTGATATAACACTTATTTCCATAACATGGATGGAACTCAGAACTTTTATTCAATTTTTTTTGTGACAGTGTCTTGCTTTTTGCCAAATCCAAACCTGAATCATGCCTCTCCTAGTTTATACTTCCTTCCATACTAGCTTGGTTCATTAAAATGGACTCTTCCAAAACTCTTTGCCTGAACTGGCCTTGAGACATGACCCTCCTAATCTCAACTTCCCACATATCAGGGATGATAGGTACTGTCTAACATATCCAGCTAATAGTTTTAAAAAAGTCTTGCACACTTTTTTTGCCCAATCTGGCCTTGAACTGAAATCCTCTACATTTTAGCCTTCCAAATAGCTACATTTTCAGGTGTCAGCCATGACTTGTGGTTTCCTGTCATAAAACAAAAATCTTGATTTTTTTTTCTTCTGAGAGAAAACAGAATGCTAGCCTCTAAATATGGCTAATTTCATTTAACATGATGTTCAGCTCCACTCATTTTGCGGCAGCAGTTTTTAAATTATTCTGAGAATTTTCTCATTAGATTTTTCCTGTTTTCTGAAGCACAATTTTTCATTTTATTTGTATAGCTCAATGATAGTCAAGTGCTTAGTATGTGCAAGGCCCTGGAATTCTGTCCTTAGCACTAAAACAAGATTTTCTTGTTTTGATAAAGTTATTTTTACTTATACTTTAGGTATTATATCTAAGAATCTATTGCCAATTCTGAGGTCATCAAAATTTACCATATGCTATTTTTCCTAAAAATTTATAGTTTTATTCTAGTGACACATAGAAACATTACTCATTTCTGGTTCCTTCTTATTTACTTATTTATTTGCACATACATGCATGCATGCAGCAAGGAGCCTGGTGCTGGTGGCTTATGTCTGTAATCCTTAGTGACTCAGGAGGCTGAGATCTAAGGATCCCAGTTCATAGCCAGCCCTGGCAGGAAAATCCATGAGACTTTTTTTTTTTTTTTTTTTTTCTTTTTTTTTTTTTGGCCAGTCCTGGGCCTTGGACTCAGGGCCTGAGCACTGTCCCTGGCTTCTTCCCGCTCAAGGCTAGCACTCTGCCACTTGAGCCACAGCGCCGCTTCTGGCCGTTTTCTGTATATGTGGTGCTGGGGAATCGAACCTAGGGCCTCGTGTATCCGAGGCAGGCACTCTTGCCACTAGGCTATATCCCCAGCCCAGCCATGAGACTCTTATATCCAATTAATCACCAAAAAATCCCGTCAGTGGGGAGCTGTGGCTCAAAGTGGTAGAATGCTAGCCTTGAGCACAAAAGCTCAGACAGCGCCCAGGTCCTGAGTTCAAGCCCAATGACGGACAAAACAAGTCTCCTGGACTTGCCTGGGCTGGCTTCAAACTGAGATTCCCAGATCTCAGCTTTTTTAGAAGCCAGGATTAGAGGCATGAGCCAATAAGGCCCAGCTATTGTTTTATTTATATCTACACATATTATAATCCTAACAATGATTAGTATAATCATTAATTTATATTAATTTTGTGTTTTGTAAGGAAGCTGAGATGAGAAAGGGCAAGTATGTATTTAGAGCTTTTCTTAACTCTATTTCTACTTGTTACTTTTTTATGTATTTGAGTTATTATTTAGTCATTTACTTAGCCCAATATAGTTATGTTCCTTTCATCTCCTTTATGATGTCACTGTAAATATATTTCTATACACTGCAGTTTCACCACTATATCATATACATATGTAGTATGGGCATAATTGTTTTATGTAATTGCCTCTTAAATTAGTTAAAAGAAAAAAGCAGAAAAAGTATAAATTTGTGCTGTCTTACCTTTCCCTGATGCTCCTTGTTTTGTTTGTCTACATTACAGCTGGGCCACTCACTTTCAGTCCTAAGCATTGGGTCTTTGTTATGAAGTGGTTATATTAGCAATAGTCTCTCCCAGTTTGCTTGCCTGGAAAATATCTCTATTTCACTTCCATTTTTGAACAAAATCTTTGCTAGGTATAGGAAATTTGTTCCTAGAGCATATCTGAATATGCTAACACACTCTTCAGGCTTTTATGTTATCTGCTAGGAGATTTGCTCCTAATCTTATAGTTCCCTGGTCAGTTAGGAATGAGTCTTTTCTTGCAAAATTCTCTTCTCGTTTTTGATTTTCAGTATTTTTGCTATTATAAGTCTGTGGGTCTCTATTTTTCCTACTTGGAGTTTGTTGAGCTTCCTGGATGTGTACATTATTTTTCATACTAATAAACCATGTGAGTTTTCAGGCATTATTTCATCAAATAGTTTTTCTTTTATTTCTTCTCTGACTGGTACATTTGCCATGTGTATGTTGGGTACATATAATAATGTCCTGTATGTCTTTGAAGCTCTGTTCATTTTTCTTTAACCCTTTCTATTATTCAGTTTGTATAATCTCTATTGTGTGTCTTTAATTCCCTAGTTCTTAGGCCTGTTCAAATTTACTATTTATCCCCTTTAATGAATTTTTCAAGTCATTGTAGTTTTTGACTAATGTATTTGTTTCTTTTTATAATTTCTACTTATTGATGTTCTGTATGTGACCTTGTTATCATATATTCCTTTACAAATTTAATATGGTTTTCATTAGTCTTTGAGCATATTATTGCTACTTTTATTTTGTTTGTGACAATGTACCAGGTATAGGCTGGTCTCCATCTCCTGATCTTCCTGCCTCAACTTCCCAAGTGCTAAGATTACAGATGTGAACCACATGCCCAGCTACAATGACTACTTTGAAGGACTTTTCTCTTCAGTATAATATTTGTTCTTGACAAATATGAAATTTTTTCTTGGCTGTTTTCCCCGCAGATCATACTTTTTTGTTCTTTAGTATGTTTCACACTTTTTTTTGAATCTGCACATTTTAGATAATATAACAACTCTGGGTACTGGTCTCCTACCTCCTGGGGCTTATTATTTGCTTATTTGTTTAGAGACTAGGTGGATTATTTTAGTGCTGTCTCTGCCTGTCACTGCCTACTCTCTGTTAAGCCTGACATTGCTTCTCAGGGGACACGGGCTTTGGTATGCCTACAGTCACCCTGGGATGATAATGGCTTGGGCAGGATCTCTTTTGTCTGTTTTCCAGTTATACTCCAATAATTGCTAGCTGATCATACTGTTGCTTTCAACATGCCCTGGGGTGTAAACTGTTATATGGAGTAAAGCAAGGAAAAGTAGTTAAAATCAGTGTTTGAGATTTTTTCTCATTAAAGGCAGGGTCCTCCTTGTTATATATCTCCTTGTTTTGGGGGGGGTAAACTAACTTACCTACAGTTTAGCCTTTATGCCTGAAGAGTCTACCAGTCTTTTCTCAATTGCCATTTTCTTTAACCTCCATTCTCATTCTCTCTCTTTTTTCTGTGTGTGTGTGTGTGTGTGTGTGTGTGTGTGTGTGTATACATGTTCATGCATGTGCAGCACTTCTGGGGCTTAAACTTAGGGCCTGGGCACTGTCCCTGAGCTTTTTGCTCAAGGCTAGTGTTCTACCACTTGAGCCACAGCACCACTCACCACTACCAGCTTTTTTGAGTGGTGAATTGGAGTTAAGAGTCTCAGGGATTTTCAGACTGTCTTTGAACCATGATTCTCAGATCTCAACCTCTTGGAGTAGTTAGGATTACAGGTGTGAGTCACCAGTTCCCAGCTCAACCTCCACTGTCTTTTAAGAGTAACTTTAATTGTGAATGTTTTCACATCTAGTTGTAAATGAAGTCAATTTTTCTGGAAAAGCTACCTACTTCAGGGTCATCTTTTCCTAAGTCCCACCCCCAGGCAGAATCTCCCATTCACAGGTCTGGATCTGGGGGTGGTAACACTAAGTGTACTTCTAATGTGATATCCTCACATGGGGAGCCAAGTGCTAGGTTGGGGAAGTAGGAGCAGTGGCTTACTTCTCCTACATAGAAGTCATATATCAGGAGCCAGGATCTGGGTGATTGGGACTTGGTTATTCTCAGCAGTACCAGGCCCAAGTAGAGCCTCTTTCTCCAGAGGGGATTTGTGGAAAATGGGAACCCCTATCTTGAGTACAGTACTCAAGAATTTAGCTTCAGTGAATGGTTGCTGGGGGCAGGGTGAGAACTAGTGATGTTACGTCCACCCAAAGAAAGATAGCATTGGATTTAAGACCTTGAGGAGGGGGTTTCTGCTTCCAGCTCATCAAGTTTCCATTTCATTGAACTGGGAGGAGAGGCAAGGAGCAGGTTCAATTTCATCTACTTTAGGGTTCCTCATTTCTAACTAAGCTTTCATAGATTTTCATCAGTAAATGTTACTACATTTGCTATAAGCCCCCAGGACCATTTCTAGGGAGTTTAGGTGGTTATCATTTCATAATTTACCAGTTTTTCTGAGGACTAGCTTCCAAAAGCTCCCTAGGTTTTCATCCCAGTTGTGAAATGCTGTTTTCTTTCTCTTTGGTTTGTCAGAGACTATATTTCATTTAGTACTTGTTTTGAGCTTTAATTTTTCTCAGTAGTAAGCTCCCCCTTCCCACTCTCCCACCTCCAACTGGCTGCTGATACTTAATCAAGTAGATAAAGGCTAAAAAACTTCTGGGCTTCATAGTAACTGATGTGAGAATTTGACATTGTTGTGCCAAGTCGCAAGACCACCACCAAGAAGACCACCAAGACTCAGACATTCCGAAATGCAATAGCAAGGCAAGACTTTATTCAAGCGGGGCTGTGGCCTGGGCCTTGTCCTACCCACCAAAACAGCAGAGGTTAGGAGGCAGTCTCGAGCTACGATTACACAGGGCTTATAAAGGCAAAAAACAAAGTTAAAACAATCAGGTGTTTAAGCAAGCAGATTAGGACACAGGTACAAATCTGATTGGCTCAGGGTTCAAGGCACCCCAAGGGTGGTCAGAGTTAAGCATTCCCAGCGGTTAGAGTTCTAGACCGACTGGGCCCTAATGGGCTTATCCTGGGTCTGGCTCACAGAGCCTGCTTATCTCAGGTTCACGAGGTAAAGTGGGGTTCGCGTGGTAAAATGGGGTTCACGTGGTAAAGTGGGGCCTGACTTCAAAGTCTGGCACTTCATTTCCCCCTTTCTTTTTGGTACCTTGGGAGCCAATCATGGCTCCATTCTGTCCATTTCAATGGCTTGCATGTCTAGGGGATGATATAGAGATAAGGATGGGCCAATAGGGCCCAATGTAACCAAAGGGCCTGTAACCATTTCTCACAAGTACAGTCTCTGTACCTCTGTTTTGCATGCCTCTAGTTTATCCTGCCTCATCTTCCCCAAAACAACTCTGGTCCCTCGGTTTTAAAGGGGGGCTGATGGGTGAAGATCATCCATCTTCTGTAACTTCTTCAGCTGACTCAGGGGCGTTGACCTTACCGAGCCAGGAGCCTATAACCTTAGTCTACTTTACCAAGGGACTGCAGGATTACTGCAAACTGAAAATTAACTTTCAGCTATACAGACTTACCATTAGCTGTATAGTGTTTAGTATCCAAATGTAAGCAACAAAATAATACACAAACTTCTCAGCTGTGCTCTAAGGGTCGGGTGGCTATACCCGTATTCCTGAGCAAGCCCAAAACTACCTAAAATAAGGGGGTCAGCTCACTTTGGAGTGAGCTGCCAAAATAACATCAACACTAGCCAGGGTAGTAAGGAAAGAAGGCAAAAAGAAAATTATAACAATATTCAGTCTAACTTTCTTTTCTTGAGGCGAAGGCGAAGCGGCTGAGTCGGGTGCTTAGAGACCTCCCATGTTCCACCACGGTAGTCTTCGTCCAGGGCAAAGAGGTCAACTGGCCTGGCGTGGAAGTAGTGAACCCAAGTGGCGATGCCATCTAGGGTCCCTTCCACCGTGGTTCTAAGGATTTGGGGTTATGCCTTCGGACGAACACCCAGTCCCCTGGTCTGAACAAATGGGGGGTAGGGACAGAAGCAGAATCATATAATGCCTTAAGTTGGGGTCACATATTCTTGTGCAGGAGCTGCAATCGAGTTTACACAAAAATTCAGCATCATCCAAATCAGCAAGCAATTAAAGCCAAGCTGATAGGGAGAATTTCTTCCTCTAAGCAGAGCAAAAGGAAGGAGTGACACCCAGTCTGCACCAGTCTCTAAGGCCTATTTAGTTAAGGTCTCTTTTAGAGTCTGATTCATTCTCTCTACCTGTCCTGAACTCTGGGGTCTATAAGCACAATGCAATTTCCAATCCGTCCCCAGTGCAGCAGCTATTCCCTGACTTACTTTTGAGATGAAGGCCGGTCCGTTGTCCAACTCATGTTGGATGGGAAGCCATACCTGGGTAGGATTTCTTCCAGGATCTTCTTAGCCACTACATTCGCAGTCTCATGCTTTGTTGGATAGGCTTCAACCCATCCTGAAAAGGTGTCTACAAAAACTAGCAGCAAATATTTGTCATTTCTGTGAAATCTACTTCCCAATACATGCTTGGCCTATTCCCACAGAGGCGAGCTCCTTTAGTAATCTGTTGATTGGGGGCATTGGCAAGCTGACAGGCCTTGCAATTTTTAACAATATCTTCAATAAGTTGATCTCCTGGTCTAATTTTCACTTTGGAGTGTCGGAGCAAGTCCTGCATTTTTCGGGTTCCCATGTGAGAAGCTCAGTGGATTCTCTTAAGGATCCCCTTACCCAGCCCTTGTGGCAGGATAAGTTTCCCTTCACAACTTTTCCACCAGTCATTGTTTCCTTCTCTGTCCAGGGGTTTTGTGGGCCATGGGAATTTTCTTTATCCATTCCAAGCCTTCTTGGGAATACTGGGGCACAGGAGGCAAAGCTCATGGCCCTGGGTCTACTAAAGTCTGTTCCCAGGAACTCTGACTTGTCTGGCTGATTTAGGCACAGGGATTTTCAGCACAGTCTACGTGAATCTGACAGCCAACGCTTGCTCTCTTTTAATATGAAGCCCAGATGGGTGACTTCAGGTTTACAAATTTGTGCCTTTTAACAAACATTCTAGTTTGTAAAAGCATTTTCCTGACTGGCTGGGGAACTGAGCTCTGATGACCTAAAAAGTTACCTTTGCAGGCCTTTAACAGATCTCAATAAGGACACAATCTCAGGTCTACAAGCTTTCTTTCCTAAACAGATGTATCAGCTTAAAATTCTCACTGCCAGTCAGAGCTTTGAGTAAATGCGGGGGGTTGAGATTTTAATCTATCCTCTCATTTGACAAACTTACCCTTACCACTATCACAGATGATTGGCAAGTTCCTGCCCAGTAGACAGACATGGGCATTGGAAAGGCATGCTTATGCACTATTCTTCTAGGACTTCCTGGCTTTGATTAACTTTTCAAAGGCCAAACAGGAGTGACTCTAGGATCTGACGCCATCTCTGCCATCCAAGCAGCGGCTTACTGCCTCTGGATGCTCCATCACTTTTGTCCCAGGAGGAGTGACTTTCCACTGGACTTGGACTCAGGGCCTGAGCGCTGTCCCCCAGCTCTCCAGCTCAAGACTAGCACCCTACCACTTTGAGCTCCACACAACTCCGTTCCCAGCGCTCTGCTGGCTGCTTAGAGACAAGTCTCTCACAGGGACCTTTCTCTGCCCAGGCTGGCTTCGAACCGCAGATTTCAGATCAGTGAGCCTTACAAGAGGCCACTTTACTCCAACTAGAAGCAACAAGGTGGTCCACACAGAAGTAGTTTTTAAAGCATGCTCTCTTACCTGGAACTTATTAAGGGCCAGTATTAGATATTGACAAACTTGTAGGAATCACCTGTGCTTCTCTGTGGGCCTGCTGGAAACTGTTACAAAAAACCTACAAAGAAGCTGGAATGCCAATTAAACATTTTGGTAGCCATAATTCTCCTTTTCTCACTTTGCAATAATCATTTAGGACAATTTTACTTCCAAATTTCTTATCTACAAATGTATTCTTGATTTCCAAAGCCTTTTTAACACTAACACAACACTTTAGCTTTTATCTGCATCGGAAAAACAAGCTCACAGGCATTCTGAAACCAGGTGCCGCCCTATGCCTACGGGCTGCTTGTTTCAAAAGAGCCTCTTTTTTTTTCTTCAGTCCCACTTACTGCATGGCATGAAGACCTTTGAATTTTTCCTTAATGCAAGAATTACAATTAGAAATGCTTATCCATTCAGCTTTCCAATATATTAGTGAGAAACATTGGCCCATTTTGCCATTTCTTCCTACATACATAGAGTTAATGAGAGTTTACTTCTATCCCCATTAGTTTAATATATATATATATATCCTTTTAAATCCAAATTTCTGACACTTAGCTCTGATTTTTTTAAAATTTTAATTAAAGAACTCTGAGAAATCCTTTTTTAACTCTAGTTCCTCTTTAAAACAATGCAGTAATACCTTTAAAGCATTTGGTAATGCCCAAACTTGATGACCATTTGAATTTAAACTTAAACTTAGTTTTGTATCATACTGCAGTCTTGAACATGTTCACACTCACACATGCACACACACATACATTTTCAAAAGATCTTAAAGCGCGCTGACTAAGCATCGGCCATACATTTTAAGACAAAACCTTTAACAAATGATTTTAGCATTCTCCAGCCTCATTTTCCAGGGCTTGATAGTTTTAGTAAAACATTTTTAGTCTTAGTAAAACATTTTAGCACACCAAACAATTTCTGCTTAAGAAGGCTGGGTGGGGGTCCCCCTAGAGTTCTTTTTTTGCGGACACTCTCACTGATTGACTGATTGTGGGCTGTCACCTGTACATCTTTCCAGTGAGCTAAAGTCAAGTCCAGGGAGTGGAAGGAACATTCCCAATCATCCATTTGTCAGTCAGGCACAGCGCAAGAAAGAAACACACAAAAATAATCACAGGCACAAAGACCAGACAACACTTACAGACAGACTTAGGGAGCCGCGGCTTACAGGTTTGACTGTGTCTCTCCTGCCCTGTGAGGGGGCAGACCACACAGTCTCACTGTGTCTCTCCTGCCCCTGTGAGGGGGCAGACCACACAGTCTTGAGGCTCGCTCTCTCCCGTTCCTGTGTAGGAGTGGACCAGACAACCCCGAATACAGAGTAGACTGGACGGGCGCCCATTAGAAGGGCCTCCTGGTCCAGTCCTTAAGGTTCAGGGTGGTAGTGGGAAGCCTGAGCCCCCTGTGGAGGGCTTGAGGTGTCCCCCAAGTCCTTGGACTGCCCATATGAGCGTGTCCACTCTGGCTGGTCCTTCACTACCTACAGGTTCAGATTCAGACGGCTGGCCAAAACAGAAAACAAAACTACAAATCACACAGACACAGACACACAGAATGAACAGCGCTATTTTCTTACCTTTGGAGTCTGGGGTCTCAGGAGTCTCTGGGGCCATCCCGGACGAAACCCCAAATGTTGTGCCAAGTCACGAGACCACCACCAAGAAGACCACCAAGACTCAGACATTCCGAAATGCAATAGTAAGGCAAGACTTTATTCAAGCGGGGCCGCGGCCCAGGCCTTGTCCTACTCACCGACCCAGCGGAGGTTAAGAGGCAGCCTCGAGCTATGATTACACAGGGCTTATAAAGGCAAAAAACAAGTTACAACAATCAGGTGTTCAAGCAAGCAAGATTAGGACATGGGTACAAATCTGATTGGCTCAGGGTTCGAGGCACCCCAGGGGTGGTCAGAGTTAAGCATTCCCAGCGGTTAGAGTTCTAGACCGACTGGGCCCTAATGGGCTTATCCTGGGTCTGGCTCACAGGGCCTGCTTATCTCAGGTTCGCGTGGTAAAGTGGGGTTCGCATGGTAAAATGGGGTTCATGTGGTAAAATGGGGTTCATGTGGTAAAATGGGGCCTGACTTCAAAGTCTGGCACTTCAACATGAGGCAAATAATTCTATTCTGCTTTTTAGAGATCCTAATTCACATTTAAGTTTCAAAGCATAATATGCATATTAAGAAAGCATAGGGGCTGGGAATATGGGCATTTTTCTATATATGTGTTGCTGGGGCATTGAACCCAGGGCTTCATGTATGCAAGATTAGCACTCTTGCCACTAGGCCATATTCCCAGCCCTGCATAGTCCTTTTATTGGGAGACAAGAAATTTAAATTTATTCTTAACTGATATATAAAATGTAAAAGTTCCATTTATGAGGTACTTGTGAGATTTTAACATGTGCATACATTGTTTAATGTTAACTTCTAAGAGGCAGAATAAACTATTCATCATTATTTATTTATTTTCTGTCAGTCATGGGTTAGAACTAAGGGCCTGGGCTCTGTCCCTGAGCTCTTCAGCTCAAGGTCAACACTCTACCACATGAGCCACAGCCCCATTTCCTATTCATCCTAATTTAAATAGATGTTTCCTTCCCACCCTTGTATGGGTCTTCTGCAAGCTAGGCAAGTGCTCTACCATTTGAGCCCTACCAACAGCCCTTTTGTTTATATTTTCTATTAGCTTACATTTGTTATGGGCGGAGATTTCATTGTTAGCTTTCCACACATGTTCATGACATATTTTGGTTTTGAGATAGGGTTTTGCTAACTTTGGCTGGCCCTGAACTCTCAGTCCTTCTGCCTTTCTTCCCAAGTAGCTGGAATTACAGGCATGGGCCTTGACTTAAAGAATGACTGCTTGTAAATCTTGACTGCTCTTGACTTAAAGATGAAAGCATAGAACTGCCCTTGTGTCATCCAGGATTACAGCTCACTTTCTGCTAATTTCAGAACCCAATACTAGCAAATACTAAACTAGTCATTTTCTCAAATTTTCTATTCCTGTTCTTGATCATGGGACAGTAATTAGGGCATAAAGCAGAAACTGGTAAACTATGAGTTAGTTGTAAGAGTTGAGTTCTTGATTCTGGTGCTAGGATATATTAAAACAAACCACAAAATAGTCATTTGTAGTGATTAGGAAAACATAAGCTATTTGAAAGTTGCCAGCTCTTTTTGAGACATGATCTTACTATCTACCCTAGCCTGTCCTTGAACTGATTATCCTGCCTCAGCCTGTCTCCAGATTGGTTTAAAGAAAGGAGGATATATAGAAGTAATTCAGTACTTCATTATGAGAGTGACACAGTACTTAAAAATAAGTTATATTTTGATTTCCATAAGGGTTTTTCTAAATCATTTTTCTCCTGCAATATTCTTATCAAGTAAGCTAGATATTGCATACTGTTAAGGGGTCTTGAGCTAGAATGAAGTCAGTCTTACTGTAAAGAAAAATAAAAGGACTTTTTATTGTCAAAGTATTGTACAGAGGGGTTACAGTTACATATGTAAGGCAGTGAGTACATTTGTTATAAAACTTTTTACCTCCTCCTTTGTTTTTCTCCTGCCTTACTCCCTTCCCTGCTCTTTCCCCACGATCCCCCAACTTATACAGTTGGTTTACAATATATTGTCTTGTAAGTATTGCTGTTGCATTGGTTCACCTTTTACCCTTTGTATTTCCATTTTGGGGTTCCCCTTCCCTAGTTCTAAATGTACATACAATACCCATTCATTGTCAAGGAAACTAACAACAGATGCTGGCAGGGATGTGGCCAAAAGGGAACCTTAATACACACTGTTGGTGGGAATGTAAACTAGAGCTCCCCTATGTCCCAGCAACTCCACTTTTGGGCATTTACCCAAAGAATTACAAGCAAGATCACACTACAGCTACCAGCACAACTACGTTTATTGCAACACAAAAATAAAGGATTTTGATTTCTAAAAGTTAATGAGGATAAAACTGTTGATGTAAAAGGCACATAATATTGGGCCACAACATATGGACATTTGAGCCCAATTTCTACCCTTAAATATCTTGGATAGATCATGTGTGTTTTTAAGTTTTATTGTACAGGTGACGTATAGGGGGGTTACAGTTACGTAAGTCAGGTAATGAGTACATTTCTTTTTGAACAGTGTTACCCCCCTCCCTCATTTCATTTGTTTTGTTGAATCTTAGGTTCTATGTACCAATAAGATTTGACTCTCAGTCTCTAAGGTTTTCTTTAATTCATTTGTGTCCCAACTCTAACCTTTTGGCTCTTTGTATAGTGGCTCTACTTTGTGAGCCTAGTTTATTTCAGGAGCAGCATAGGCCAAATGGAAGTTCATATGAACTTTTGGAGATGAGATCGCAAGCCTAGCCTAGGATGTGACATACCCTTTATTCAGGCTCCACAGTGCTGTGATTACAGATAGGTTCTACCACACTTCCCATGATTTTTTTTTTTGCCAGTCCTGGGGTTGAACTCAGGGCCTGAGCACTGTCCCTGGCTTCTTTTTGCTCAAAGCTAGCACTCTACCACTTGAGCTACAGGTCCACTTCTGGCTTTTTCTGTTTATGTGGTGCTGAGAAATGGAATCCAAGGCTTTATGCACGCTAGCTAGGCAAGTACTCTACCACTAAGCCACATTCCCAGCCCCTTCACATGAATTTTTAATTGGACAAATTTGTATTCTGTATTTTCTCTAAGCACCTGTACATTCAAGAGTAAGAACAGAAAATTTGAGATTCTTGACAAATTTAGTATTTGCTAGTATTGGGGAGATGGAAATAAAGTGGAAGAAAAAATAAACAAGGTTCTAAAATCATGTAGGGAAGGTAGACACAGGTTATGCTGGGTGAAAAATAGCAGTGCTATAAAAGTTGTAAAGGTGCAGCTTACATGGATTGGAAATGATAAGGAATGGTAATACAAAAGTAATACAATGGTTTTACTGTAGAAGTGGCACTGAGAAGAATTCTAAGGACTCTTCAGAGAGTTGAATAAGTATCATTTTCTAAGACATTGACAAATCATTTTGAATTTGTTATTAAGATTAGTAGAGAAGTTCATAAAAGAACCTCCAAACTTTTACTAGTTCCTTGGAGAATCAAATAAAAGACCTTGGATTTTTCCCTAGGGAAAAGAACACACTATGTACACATACTTCATTTTGCATGGAATTTAGGGGGATCAGACACCCCTCTACACTGCTTAAGAACTCTCGGCAAATATGTTTTCTGCTAGTCAGGCTCTCTCTAATGGAGTTCCTGAGAAACCAGTGGCAAGATAAGGTTTGGCATTGAGTGGTGAGTGAGAATAGTAATGTAATCAGAATTTTGACTAAATGGTAAATGCAATATATTAATTACTCAATATTATCAAGTTTTAAAATATTACTTTTATGGTGCAAGTACCGAGAATTGAATTCAGGTCTCACTTAGCACTACCACTTGAGCTCACCACATTTCCACTTCCATTTTTTTGCTGGTGAACTGGAGAGTAAGTCTCTTGGAGGCCAGGTGCCAGTGGCTTATGCCTGTAATCTTAACTACTCAGGAGGATGAGATCTGAGGATTGCTGTTTGAACCCAACCTAAGCAGGAAGGTCCCTGAGTCTCTTAGTTTCTGTTAGCCAGCAAAAAGCCAGAACTGGAGCTGTGGATCAAGTGATAGAAATCTAGCCTTGAGCAAAAAAACACCCAGGTCCTGAGTTTAAGCCCCAGTACCAGCACAAAAGAAAATTTAAGGAATTTATAGGTATGCCAGTAAATGAAATTTTCTTCTTTTTAGTCTTGCATCCTCTTTGGTACTAATGACTTGAAGAAGCAGATTTTGTAAATCAAGCCATGTTTTCTATGTTGTTCTTGTCTACAACTTGATTTCCACATGTAGAAGGCTACAATACTGAACAACTATAAACAAAAGGAATAAAAATGTGGAAAAAAGAAACAAAGAAATGAACAAAAACACATCACTTTTATATGCACTTTACCAACATGAGCTATATTTCCAGCCATTATCTCCTCTTCTTATAAGACTACTGAATTGGAGGCCACCCTAATAACCTCCTTTGATATTGGTTACCTCTTTAAAGGTTTTGTATCTGAATATAGTCACATTTTGAAATACTAAGAGTTAGGACTTCAGCCTATGAATTTGGGAAGTGCACACAGCTTATAATCATAGTCACATAGTGCATGGGTGTACAAGTGCATTAAAAACTAGAAGGATATACTTCAAACTGGTAACAGTCTTTACCTATGGAGAGAGGATTGGTTGGGAGGCTAGAAGACTGTTGCTATTAATAGGTAGCAAAGTATGATAAACATTTTTTTGGTTGTTACTGTGGTTTCAACTCCAGGCCTTTTCTGCTCAGGGATGTCATTCTACCACTTGAGCCATGCTGCTACTTCCAGCTTTTTGGTGGTTAATTGGTAATAGAAGTCTCCCAGATTTGTCTGCCTGGGTTGACTCTGAACTTGGGTTCTTAGAACTCAGCTTCCTGAGTAGTTAGGATTATAGATGTGAGCCACAGCACCCAATTGATGTCCTTGTTATTACAATAGAAAAACGTTCTTGTTTAGGCCTTTTTCAGTTGGTGTGGTTGTCTTTCTGCATAGATTGTAATTGTGTGTGTGTGTGTGTGTGTGTGTGTGTGTGTGTGTATGTATGTATATTTATTTATTTATTGCCAGTCCTGGGGCCTGAACTCAGGGCCTGAGCACTGTCCCTGGCTTCTTTTTGCTTAAGGGTAGCACTCTACCACTTGAACCATTGTACTACTTCTGGCTTTTTCTATATATGTAGTGCTGAGGAATTGAGCCCAGGGCTTCATGTATACGAGGCAAGCACTCTACCACTAGGCCATATTCCTAGCCCTATATTCATTTATTTTAACTCACTGTTTTGTCTACTAGTGAAGGCAGTTCTTTGTTTTGTTTTGCTGGTCCTGGGGCTTGAACTCAGGGCCTGGAAGCTGTCCCTGAGTTTGTTGTTGTTGTTCTCAAGGCTAGCACTCTACGATTGAACCACAGCTCTACTTCTGGCTTTTGCTGCTTAATTGGACATATATATATATGAGTTTCATGGACTTGTCTGCCTGAGCTGGCTCTGACCTGTGATCTTCAGATCTCAGCCTTCTGAGTAGTTAGGATTATAAACATGAGCCATTGGCACCTGACAAGACATTTCAACAGCCTTGTATATTATTAGTAATTTTTTTGCTATAATGTAAGATGTTCTTTAACCTTCCTAAAGGTCCTTGAGAAGTTTTTGTATGTATTCTGCTACTCTTATAGTTAGCCAAATTTTTATTGTTACTTTATTGTAGAATCGAGGGATTCTTTGAAAATCAAGTTCCAGCGTTGATTGTAATGGTTTCTTTTACTTTGTAACACAAGTATTCTGTGTGTTGTACTTGGTTCTGCTTAATAAAAAGCTAGCTATATTGATGTTCCTTTAAAAAAAAATCAAGTTCTTATGTTAAAGACTAAAGTAGTATCGTATAAACCTACTGCTGAAGATTAGAAAATACAGAAAAGCAAAATTAAAAAAGGCACTTTGCACTTATGCTAGTACTCTACACTTAGCTTATAACCCATAATTTTAGTTATTTTTAGAGAGTTTTTAGTTTACAAAGTGCTTTAAAATTTCACTTTTTTTGCTTCCACTTTATTCAGTGATTTTCACTAGGATCAGAAAAATGGCTCCATGTTGCTTAGAGCTTCACTGATCAGTACAGTAGATATTAGCAGCAAGATGCCATTCTCTTTCACCTTAATTAAAATTACAGATTTATTAATTTAGTCACAATTGACATAATTCAAGTTCTCAGTAGCCATTTCTTATACTGAGTATTTCTATCACAGAAGAGTCTTTTGGACATGGTCATTTAGAAAGCAGAGTGTGCTCTCCATAATGATGGGTACTAACAACTGCAGATAAAAAATATTCAGGAGGGGCTGGGGATATGGCTTAGTGACAAGAGTGCTTGCCTCATGTACATGAGGCCCTGGGTTCAGTTCCCCAGCACCACATATACAGAAAACAGCCAGAAGTGGCGCTGTGGCTCAAGTGGCAGAGTGATAGCCTTGAGCAAAAAAGAAGCCAGGGACAGTGCTCAGGCCCTGAGTCCAAGCCCCAGGACTGGCCAAAAAAAAATAAAGAAAGAAAAAAATATTCAGGAAGAGAACTAGAGGTCTGGCTGAAATGGTAGAGCACCAGACACGAGCCAAAAACTGACTGAGAGTGCAAGGGCCTGAGTTCAAGCCCCAATACCGAATCCCCCCAAAAAAATTCAGGAAAAAAATTGTATTGATACTACACATGTACAGTCTTTTTCTTGACATTCCCTAACCAGTACAATAGAACTGTTTACATAGTGCTTACATTTATATTAGGTATTATAAATAATCTAAACATGATTTAAAGTGTATGGGAGGAATGTGAAGATTATATGCAAATACAACACCATTTTATAAACTAGAGATTTTGGTATCTGTGGGAAAGGCAGTTTTGCAACTAATCCTCCATGTATACTAAACGATGACTAATATTAAATAGGAGAAACCATTATTAAATTTGTTTTAGAAATATGATTCTGGCTGTAGTTTGAAGGAAATATGCAGGGTTTAGAGATAGGGACATCATCAGTTAGGAGGATATTGAAGTAATATAGGCCAGAAATGATAAGGGCTTATACTGCCTGTCATGAGAGTTATCAGAACTTTCCATCAAAACATTCTTGTATCAAGGGAAGAGGACAAGGTTTTGAAACAGTAAAGAAAGTGTCACCTTGCATTAGTTATTTATCTCAGTCTTAGGATTTTAGAGTGTGAAATGGGCATTTAAATAAGATTTACCTTGCCCATTCCCACCATTCTTGAGAGGATCAAGAAAAATGATGTATATAAAAATACTTTATAGCCCTTTAACTTTGGCTTAGGATGATTGGATAATGGTTTCTTGGCTTTTTTGTTTTTGCCAGTCCTGGGCCTTGGACTCAGGGCCTGAGCACACTATCCCTGGCTTCTTTTTGCTCAAGGCTAGCACTCTGCCACTTGAGCCACAGCGCCACTTCTGGCCATTTTCTATATGTGTGGTGCTGGGGAATCGAACCCAGGGCTTCATGTATAGGAGGCAAGCACTCTTGCCACTAGGCCATATTCCCAGCCACTGGATAATGGTTTCTTTTGTGCCAGTCCCGGGTCCTGGACACTGTCCCTGAGCTTTTTTGTGGCTCTGCCACTGGAACCACAGCTCTACTTCTGACTTTTTGGTGCTTAATTGGAGATAAGAGTCTCACAGACTTTCTTGCCCCAGTTGGCTTTGAATCATGATCCTCAGATCTCAGCCTCCTGAGTTGCTAGGATTACAGGTATGAGCCATCAGTGCCTGCCGTTTTTTAAAGGATACCATGATTATTTCTGTTTTGAATTTTTTCTCCAGTTAATGAGTAAAGGAACTGAAACGACAGCCTGGGTCTTTTTTTTTTTTTTTTTTTTTGGCCAGTCCTGGGCCTTGGACTCAGGGCCTGAGCACTGTCCCTGGCTTCTTCCCGCTCAAGGCTAGCACTCTGCCACTTGAGCCACAGCGCCGCTTCTGGCCGTTTTCTGTATATGTGGTGCTGGGGAATCGAACCTAGGGCCTCGTGTATCCGAGGCAGGCACTCTTGCCACTAGGCTATATCCCCAGCCCCCAGCCTGGGTCTTTTGACTCATGTTCCCATCTCATCATGCTAGCTCTACTTTTTACAGCTCTCGCTGATTATTTTACTTCCTATTACCAATTGCTTTGATGAACAACTTGCTTACAGATATTTAAATAAACCTATTGTAAACTGTTGTATAAATGAATTCTTAAATATTGTCTTAGACTATTGTAATACTTAGAAAAGTTGCAGTCATACTATACTCTGTTTCTGGGGTTAATCACCACCTGACACAGCTATACGTTTACAAACAGAACATGGCACTATTAAGCCATTTTTTGGTTTGGGGATCAAACCATGGTCTAAACCAACATTTATTGGGCAACTACCATTTGGCAGACAGTGTACTGTGCACTGGGGTTCTAGTCATGAATGAGTCCTAGCTGTACCAGAGCCTTATGCATGCTGGGCAGATGTTTTTAGTTTGGAGGGTAGATTGCAGATGGACAAGATTGAAGGTATGGAGAAATTTTGTTTGAAAAAAAACACAGGAATTTATAGTAGTATTGGCAAGAAGAGGTTGGCCTTAATGAAGGGTACCGTGGTGATTATAGAGATGTCTAGGAGGTAAACTTGGCAAAAGTCAGGAAGTAATTTTTTGCCAAGTTTAAGGAAGACAAAAATAGGATACAGAATAGCTCTCAAGGTATCTGGCTTGGACAGCTGGCTGGGTAAATATTAATTTTCTTAGGGAGGAACAGTTTTGGAGAATTTGAGAAGATGGAGAAAAACACATGTTCAGTTTGGGTTCTGTGAAATTTAAGCTAGTTATGAGACATCATGGTGAAAATGTTTAATATATGGGGTAGGCTCTTAAGAAGATTTGGGTTTAAGGTAGTGTTTGAAAGTTATCTTGGAGGTGTTGTTGTTGTTTTCTGTAGTAATAGATAACATCTGGAGAATGGGGAAAAATGGAAGAAATACTGGAAATCACAAATGACTAAAGGAAGACTTGCCCAAGAACAGTTTTCAGTGGCAGAGGGATTGCAGAGTAGAATAGATGGGTGTGCTAAAGGCCATGAGAGAAGGGGTTTTCAGAAATGTGGAAATACTGTGTAATGTTTCGTAAGATGATATGTAAAGTGCTTTTGAATTTGGCAACTAATAGCTCAATTAGTATTCCTAAAAAAAACACACACAAGTTTCAGTGATTCTATGGGAATAGAAGCCATAGATAGTGTAGTGTAAGTCATAAGGCATTATGCAGCCCTCCTCTTAAACATATTTCAGGAGTTACGTGATATTGATACTTCTTATTGTTAATGTCTGTCCCTTGACTATGGAAGTATCTGGTGAATTTCTTCACTAAAAAGTACTGTTTTCTCTTTTGTAATTAGAAATCAGAGGAGATTGAGAGTATGCAAATATCATGTTTCTCCCTTAAGCTAATTTTAGCATGCATCAGTGGATCTTGTCTACAGCAATTATTACTGTGATGTCTGCCTAATTATGTTTTTCTATTTCCCTCATCCCTCTACATTTGTTTTTTAGCATATATTGTGTAATATATGTTATATGTACACATTAAAATAGACTGTTGCATTGTGTTATTTTCATTCATGTATATAATGCACTTTGATTATATTCATTCTCCTTAACCTGTCTTGCCCCCTGTCCCCTTCCTATGTATTTGTTAATTGATACTCTTGTGTAAGGAAGAATTTTCCTTTCTTCCTCATGTAATTATTTATTTATATTAGGATGAATCCACAGATGTTAAATAAGTCATATTATGAACAATAATCTAACATGTTCATTTTTTCCCATTGTTCCAGCTTTGGGTCATTGAGAGCTTCAGTTTAGATCCTATGTCCTTTGAACATGCCCTCTCCACTTTTTTCTAGGAAATTTCTCCTATCACATTTTTCCTGGTAATTCTAGTACCATGTGAGATTCCAGATTTATATATTCTTTGAAATCAACCCTTTCTCCAAGGAACCTAGCACCTTTTATTGGAAAATGGTGTTTGAAAATTAAGATCAAGTTGCTAGATGCCTATACATTTATTTTTATTTTTATTTGGCCAGTCCTGGGCCTTGGACTCAGGGCCTGAGCACTGTCCCTGGCTTCTTTTTGCTCAAGGCTAACACTCTACCTCTTGATCCACAATGCCACTTCCGACCTTTTCTGTTTATGTGGTGCTGAGGAATCGAACCCAGGGCTTGGTGCATGCTAGGCAAGCACTCTACCATTAAGCCACATTCCCAGCCCCATGCCTATGCATTTTTAAAACATTGTTCTTAAGTTTTTGGGAATGCCATTATTCACAAATAAGTGTATTTCCTGGTCTCACTAATAAAAGGAATAAGCTGTAAAGTTAGCAATGCTAATTTCACATAAGATGCATGAGACCATTTAATCTCGAGAGAATTAAGAGCATTATCCTTTTTCTTCTTTTCTCATTTGTTTTAATTTTATATTTATCCTTAAGTAGTTATACAAAGGAGTTGCCATTTAACAAAGCATTATATGAATACGGTGAATCTTGATTGCTGTATCCTCTTTCATCATTCTCTCCCACCTCTCCCTACCCCTTCCCTTAGTTTCTATAATTTTGTAGGATATGCATTGAATTTTATGATTGTATTTCCCACCTTCCTCTCTTCATTCATTAACCTCTCTCCCCTTACTTCTACCCCCTACTTTGTTTTGCTTTTGTCAGTCATGGAGTTTGAACTCAGTGCCAGGCCCCTGTCCCTTTGAGCCACAGCTCCACTTCTGGTTTTTTTAGTGATTCATTGAAGTCTCATGGGGACTTTCTGCCCAGTCTGGCTTTGAACCAGCATCCTCAGATCTCACCTGAGTAGCCTAGGACTACAGGCACCCCTATACTTAATAACAGCACTGTCTTTAAACTAGCTTTAGTGAAAAGTATTATGTTATTTGGAACTCTGCATCTTCAGAAATGTGTGTTAAATTTGTCATTTGTTACTTCTAATTAACTTCTTCATGGGTGTAATTCATTGTCATGGATTACTTTTTAATAGTTCTGAGGTAAGATTTATATAATATAAAATAAACTATTTTAAAGTGAACAATTCAGTAACATTTAGTAAATTTATTATATGCCACAGTCACTACCTCTTTTTGTTCCAGGTATTTCATGTAAATGGAATCATACAATGTATGATCTATTGTGTCTCATTTCCTTCACTAAGCATAATGTTTCAGAGGTTCATCCAATTTTTTGCATGTATCATTACTTCATTTCTTCATATAACTGCATAAACTTGAGTACCTGTTTCCCAGCCTTTTGGGAATATGCCTCTGAGTAGAGTTGCAGTCATATGGTAATTCTATAATTTTAACTTATTGAGAGACTGCCAGACTATTTTCTGCAGTAGCTCAACCACTTTGAATCTTTATCATTAAGCATGAAAATTTTAATTTTTTTCATATTCCTGAAAATACTTCTTTATGGTATGTATGTGTATGTGTGTTTTAGTGTAGACATCCTAGTGGATATAAAATAATGTCTTATTGTGGTTTTGAGTTACATTTTCGCAGGAACTAATGTTGAGAATCATTTTATGTGTTTGTTTCATTGTCAGAATAAAGGTTATAAAGATCTCCTGTTTTATTCTAAGAGTTAAAAGGTGTTAGGTTATTGATCCATTTTAATTTTTGTAGATGATTTGAGAAAGTAGTCCAACTTTATTCTTTTTCCTGCAGATATCTAGTTGTCCCAGCACTGTTTGTTGAAGGCACTGCTCATTCCCAGTGGAATTATTATGACACCCTTGTCAGAACTTGAGCTTTTCACTTACAGGAGGCACTTTAAGGTTTCCCTTTGACTTATCTAAATCACTAGCATCTCTGCTCTTATGCTTTGGGGGCATTATTAAGTAAAACAAGGGCTATTTACAATACACACTGTGATTCCAATGTATATGATAACCAAGAGATCTACCAACTGACTAACAGAAGGGTAGCACATATATTGTGGATATTTGCAATTCATATAGGGAATTAGTATTTCAATTTAGAAGATTCACAATTCCTAATTTCTAAGTCTGATTTAGTGCTACAGTAATTTACAGCTTAGTATTGCTATAAAGGATAAACATCGATCAGTGACACAAAATTGAGAGTTCAGAAATAAACCCATGGCTGGGAATATGGCCTAGTGGCAAGAGTGCTTGCCTTGTATACACGAAGCCCTGGGTTCGATTCCCCAGCACCACATATATAGAAAACAGCCAGAAGTGGCGCTGTGGCTCAAGTGGTAGAGTGCTAGCCTTGAGCAAAAAGAAGCCAGGGACAGTGCTCAGGCCCTGAGTCCAAGGCCCAGGAATGGCAAAAAAAGCCAAAAACAAACAAACAGAAATAAACCCATATAGTTACGGCTATATGGCATTTTCCCATTAGCTAGGTTATCTTTTCTCTGTTGATTATATACAGAAGTTTTGAGCTTGTTTTTACTTTGTCCTATTTATTTTTACTTTTGTTGCCTATGTTTTGGGTATCATTTTCAAGAAATTATAACATTTAATTTTAATCCATTCTAAGTTAATATTTGTGTATGGTGTAAGTCAAGAGTCCAGTTCCATTTTTTTTGGTATGTGACTATTTACTTCCCTGTACAATTTGTTGAAGAGATTGCTTTTTCCTCATTATATGGTCTTAGTATCTTCATTAAAGATCATTGTATGAGGGCTTATTTCTGGGCTGTCTATTTTGACCCATTGGTTTATATGTTTTTTGTGCCAGTGCCATGCCATTTTGAGTGCTATATCTTTGTAGTAGTATGTTTTGGAATTAAGGCTTGTAAAAATCCAACTTTGTTCTTTTACAAACTTTTTGGCTTTATCAGGATCCCTTGAGAATCCAAACAAATTTAGGAATTTTCTTCCTATACTTTGGTGAAAAATACCATTAGGATGTTGATAAAGATATACCAGTAGATTTACAGATCTTTGTGAGTTGAATGGACATTCTAAGTCTTCCAATCTGTGAGCATGAGTTATCTTTCTATGTGTTTGTGTCCTTTTCAATTTCTTTCATCAGTGTTTTGTACTTTTCAGTGTACAAGACTTTGCTCTTCTTGGTTAAGTTTATTCCTAAGTATTTTAATTAATTGATTAATTTTTGTGCTGATACAGGGGCTTGAACTCAGGGCATGGACACTGTCCCTTAGCTTTTTTTCCTCAAGGCTGAGCCACTTGAGCCACACTTAAAATTTCCAGCTGTAATGGCAGTTAATTGGAGATATGAGTGTCACAGACATTCTTGCCAGGGATGGAAAAAGAAAACCATATTCTCATGGATATCAAGAGTATGTTTAACTTTTCTTCTATTTTTGTGTTTCGTGAATTTTTAAAAATAGTGCAAGGGTCCTGAATTTTGTAGAATACCTTTTCCATATAAGTTGATATAATCATGTGATTTTATCTTTTTCCCCATTAATTTGATATATTAAATTGATTTTTATTTGTTGAACTTTTTACAAGTTCAAG
The DNA here is from genome assembly GCF_023159225.1 of Perognathus longimembris pacificus. Lineage (NCBI taxonomy): Eukaryota > Metazoa > Chordata > Mammalia > Rodentia > Heteromyidae > Perognathus > Perognathus longimembris. The sequence continues at coordinate 57,821,368 of NC_063188.1, forward strand.
CCACCATGCCCAATTATTCATGGTATTTAAACTCACCTGTATTTGACTTGTCACCTTATCGGTGTTTTTAAAAACACTCTACCTTTCATACTTTATAAGTTGGTACTTAAGAAACAAAAACTCTTTAAAATAGTATCTAATAACTTTTTCAGAGTTAATGCGGTTTTCAAGTTATTAGTCATGAGACATACTATATTATAATGTATTTAAATTCATTTCAAGGGCTGATAATGTGTAATTATGTAACATTGTCTTAATCAGTTGGCTTTCCTTTTTGATTTATTGTTTGAATTTATAGGACTTCATGTAAGAATTTTACTTAACAGTAGAATTGTAGTAAATAAGACAGATTTCAGTGATAGTCATATTGAAAAGCCAAATATTTTAATTTGTCCAAATTTTATTTAAACTGTTTACTTTTGGATAGCATTTCAAGTGGCTTGCTCTCTACTTTTTTTCCTTTTTATATGGTATTGGGGATCAAACTCAGGTTCTTACACATGCTAGGCAAATACTCTTTACCATTGAGCTACATTGCCATCCCAGAGTATCAACTGTGTGTCAGATAGGAAGTGTTTTTTCTTACAGTCCTAGCATTTACTTTTCTAGCATGCACTCAAAAAAATTAAAATGTAAACCAGTTGCTGGTGGCTCAGGGCTGTAATCCTAGCTACTCAGGAGACTGAGATCTGAGGATCAAGGTTCAAAGCCAGCTCAGGCAGGCAGGAAAGTCTGTGAGACTCTTACCTCCAATAAACCACTCTGCAAAGGCCCTGTGGTGTTGCTCAAGTGCATTAGCCTTGAGTACAAGAAGCTCAGAGACAGTGCCCAGGCCCTGAGTTCAAGCCCCAGAACCAGCACAACAAAGGGAAAAATTAAAATCCAAAATTTGCAAAGTGACAAATAATATACCAGGAGATGCATTCTGGCATGAGACTTGCTAATGTGTAAATTTGACCTCATCAAGAATATTGGGAAAGTCTTCCTTGAGGTAGTGATGCCTGAACTAATAGCTGAATTATAAATAGGCATTAACGAGGCAGACACGAAAAGAGAGTATTCCAGGTGGATGGAAACATGTACTGAACAAAGCTCTGTGTTGATTGGGATATTAGGAACACAGGGTAAGGTAAGACTAGAGATGTAGGTGTGGGCCTAAAAACCAGGGCTTTCTGGGTCAGGTTAGGAAGCTTCTAATCCTAGTAATTACAATAACTTTTTTCTGGAATTTTTTGGGGGACATTACTGGATTTGGACTCTGGACTTCATTCTTGGTAGTCAGGTGATCTAGGTCCTTGGTCCCTTTTGCTTTTGCTAGTTTTTAATAGGGTCCCACATTTTTTTTCAAATTTTTATTATCAAACTTATGTACAGAGAGGTAGGGTCCCACATTTTTTTAAAGGTTCATAAGGAGGTTTATTAGTGAGGCCATAGTTCCCACGGGAGAGGGAGCTACCAAGGCCTCTGCACCTTATCCAGGTGGCAGCTTCTCTCTCTGGGGACAAAAGGGAAAGTGGGTAGGTCTTAATAGTGAGTAGGAGTGGTTCATTAGGTATGGGCGGATCTGGGGGCTAATGGGAGGAGCTGAGGACCTGAGGCTAGGGCAATGCTAACATTCCCCCATTTGTTGTTTATTTATAACAGAGGAGGGGTACCAGGCTGGGAGTATGGGCGGAGGTTGTTTCTTCTGGAGCTACTTCCTGTGGTAAAGTCAGGGGCCCCTGATTCGTCATTTGGCCTGGTACCATCCAAGAAGGATTTGTTTGACAGTTTGGTTGGTAAAAGTCCTCATCATTTCCACGAGAATGGTTATCAGGGCCAATGGGTGTCAATTGTCTCCTCTGGCTACCTCCTGCAGCTTGGGCACATCAAGGAGTCACTGGGGCTGGGGTCTTCAGGATCCAGATCTGCGCTGGGCAGAGCAATGTAAGTGAAGCCTTCAGTTGCCTGTAGTAAGAGGTTGGCCTTGAACTGCAAGTTCCCAGGTGGCATCCTGGGTTGAGGGATGTTATCCTGTTAAAAGAGACTTTGAAAATGTCAGGCAAAAGGCTGACAAGTTCACAGGTCCAGTTAACACGACCGACATGGGAGAACAAACCCTGGGCACAAGCCAGAAAAGTTCCACTAGGAGCATAAACCCAATTGTGGCCCATTACAAGGAAGGAGGAATAACTGGACTGGGGGCAGGAAGGGAGTGTTTAGGGATAGTGGACTGGTTGGGAGTAACCAGTCAGAGGCATATATATATGTGTGTGTGTGTGCATGTATGTATATATATGTATATATGTATGTATATATACACATGTATATGTGTGTATGTATACACACACGCACACACACACACACACACACACACACACACACACCAATAGCAAGTAACAAAGGCAAGAATGCAAGTTTCTGTCCAGATGGAAAGTGGACAGGTATGGACATTAGGTGGGTAAACAATTATTTCTCTTAGTCTCCTGGCTCTGATTAATTTTGAGAGGGCAAGTTTTAATTGACTCCATTTAAGATGAGACTTCATTTCCTCTTACTCCTCTCAATGGTTCCTTGTTGTCAGGATTGACCTCATCCTGAAGGTCTAGGTGCTCATTGCTTGGATAGTTTGTCCCAGTTGGCATTCGCGGGATTTGAACTCAAGGCCTGGGCACTGTCCCTGAGCAGTTCTGCTCGAGGCTAGCACTCTGCCATTTGAGCCATGGTGCAGCTTCCAGCATTTGGCTGGTTACTATGATGAGTCTCTTGAGCCAAGCTTCCAGTCTGGCTCTTTGCTGGAAGATGGAATTTTAGAGGGATTGTTTTTTCCTGCCCAGGCTGGCTTTGAACTGAAATCAAAGGAGTCTTTGCCATAAAAGCCCTTTTTATTTCCAATTAAAGCAACAGGAGAACAATAGGAGTAGAGCTTACCTGTAACTTGTTGAGAATTGACCAACAAATACTTGCCAGAGTTCTGCAGTAACACTTACACTTTAGCTTCTTTATTTGCATTTGAAAAACTGAAGCCTGGAGGTATTTGAGAAAATCTGGAGCCTAGCTGCCACCCATTGCTTTAGGCTGCTTGTTTTTTGTGGTTTTTTTACTTCCAAATTTCTTACATAGAAATGCATTCTTGATTTCTTTCTAAAGCCTTTTACTAACCTCCGCTTTAACACCTTCACCTCAGCCTTTATTTGCATCCGAAAACTCTGAAGCCCTGGGGGCACATTGCCTCTGAGTTGCCGGTTTTAAAAGAGCCATTTTTTTCTTCAGTCCCAGTTACTTCATGAAGACCTTTGAACTCAAATGCCAAATTTTACAATTTCTGCAATGACCAAACTCAGTAGATGTGTTAGGAGTCTTCAAACAACAACTGGTTAGTAGTTTAGAGCTCTTTGGGCTATTTAACCACTAGCATTGCGCCAAGAATCCAAACTTGGCACCTTTTTGCTATTTACCAAAATGCATCTAACTGCAAAATAGCGTAAAAAAACATGCAAAAGCCACCAGGTAGGTGCTCAGAAGAGTCATCACACTATATATAGAACAGCAGACTGAATGAGATCCATGTGCCATCAAATCATATCATTTATCCTTACCGGCAGGTGGGCAGGTGGAAGAGAACACAAATGAATAACAATCAAGAGGGCAAAGGGTCAGGACAATATAAAAGTCTCAGCTTCAGTGGATCAGAAGTGGCTATGTCTTCCATCCTGAATCAACAGGCTTCATTAGTCATGTGTGATGGAGGCAGGCAGGAGAGATGGGTTGGATCTGGGCAGGTCCCACTTTTTGATTGGCTGGTTCTCCTAGTTACATTTCTCACTTAGCTGGGATGGTAGGAGTGTACCACTTGTGTCTAACTTTTTATTGGAATTTTGTGAACTTTTTGCCAGGGCTGGCTTCAATTTTTGATCCTCTTTGTCTCCTATGTAGCTATGATTTTCAGGTGTGAGCCACCACACCCAACTAGCAACTGTTATGCTTGCGTTCAGGACCCCCGAAAAGACCACCAGAGACCAAGACCAGTGTAAAAGCCAAGAGGCATTTATTGCAAGCTAGCTCGGACCTCCACTGATGACACTCAGAGGTCCCGAGTCACAATCTAGCAGTCTTTTTGTATCATGAAACAAACAACTCTTAAGCAATCTGGGGAAACTTCCACACAGTCAGGCATTTGTTTGATTAACAATACATCACACTAAGCAAGCAGAGGGAAATAGGCTATTCTTATCTATAGTTAACTTTGTTAGCAGAGGGTCATAGTTAACTCTGTTAATTATAGTAAAACTTTGTTAGCAGAGGGCTAAACCGCATTCCTAAAGTTAAACTTCAATCTCTGTTTATATCTAACACATACATCCTCCATTTGAGACATTCAGCAGTTTTTCTCAAAAAATGTTTTGTGCACGCTTTCTGTGTAACCTCCTGATTTAGGGGAGAGCAAGCTTAGATTTTTAAGATGGAGTCACTTAGGCCCTTTTCAGCAACCTGTTCTTAGGTATAGTGAGGTAGTGAAGATATCAGAAATGATTATTACTTAGGGATGGGAGTGTGACATACAGTGTTTATTTGTTTGTTATGCTAGTACTAGGGCTTGAACTCAAGGCCTTTCACTCTTGCTTAGCGTTTTTTGCTCAAGGCTGGTGGCACACTACCACTTGAGCCATACCTGCTTGCCTTGCACGCATGAAGCCCTGGGTTCAATTCCTCAGAACCACATAAACAGAAAAAGCTGGAAGTGGCGCTGTGGTTCAAGTGGTAGTGTGCTAGCCTTGAGCAAAAAAGAAGCCTGGGACAGTGCTCAGGCCCTGCGTCCAAACCATAGGACTGGCAAAATAAAACCAAAACCAAACAAACAAAAAACCCCAACAACTTCCCAAGTGGTATGTATATGTGATATTTGGACATATTCCTATATAAAGTCTTTATTTTTGCATTTTTAACTAACATGTTACTTGTACAAAAGAAGTTCATTATGATTTTTTTAAGTTAGTGTATTGGGTTGTATTGTCCAGGCTGGCCTCAGATTTGCTGTGTAGCTCAGAATGACCTTGCAATTATCCTGTATCACAGCTATGCAACACCAAATTTGTTTCTATACAACTTTTAATCTACAGATGTATGAGCAACATAGGCTAGTATAAAGGTATTACATACTTCCACATATTGGGAAAATGTCCATTGTTCATATAAAATGATGTCAGAGGCATTTTTTTGGTCAGTCCTGGGGCTTGAACTCAGGTTCTGAGCAATGTTCCTGTCTTCTTTTTGCTCAAGGCTAGCACTCTACCACTTCAGCCACAGTACCACTTCTGGCTTTTACTAAATATGTGGTGCTGAGGATTTGAACCCAGGGCTTCATGTATGTGAGGCAAGCACTGGGCCACATTCCCAGCACTGCCAGAGGTATTTTTTAAACAATAGTTTTAAAGCAGTTTTTAAAGCAGTGAATATACAATTCAGCAACAAATATATAGAATGTTTGAGAGTCATATGACCAAAGCTAAAAGCTTTGCTGAACTAAATTAAAGAAAATTTGGATGCTTAGAGAAAAGTGCTATATTATTGAATATTATACCACTGTTGATGCTCTCCAAATTAATTGGTGGATTTAATGGAATCCAATCAAAATTCTCAGAAGATATTTTAAGGAGACCTTGACAAAATTATTTTGATAGCTTCTTTGGAAGAGTAAACTGATGAGACAAGCCAAGAAATTCTGAAGAGAGTGTTTGCAAGGAGAAATTTATTCCATCAGACATTAAACTGTATTTTAAAGTAAATAGTCTGATTAGTGGCTTATGAATAGGCAGGGAGGTTAATGAGACCAGTCAACCAGTGCTGAAACGGACCCAAATATAAGTTCAGTATTTTACACATTCTTCAGAATTCAGATTAGTAGAGGAAAAAAGAAGTTTGATTGTATAGCCAACAAATTGACTGGATTAGTGATTAGATATTACCACATCAAATTTCAAGCCAATAAGATATGGATAAGTGAAAAGGCCATTTAGTTACTCCCAGAGCAACAGGGATGTTATAAGCATTAGAACAAAGGAAGGCCGGGTGCTGATGGCTCATTGCTATAATCCTAGCTACTCAAGGGGCTGAGATCTGAGGATTGAGGTTCAAAGCCAGCCCAGGGAGAAAAGTCCCCATGAGACTCTTCAATTAACCACTCAAAAACTAGATCTGGCTCTATGGCTCAAAAGTGGTAGAGCTCCAGCCTTAAGTGAAACAGCTCAGGGACAGTGCCTGGGCCCTGAGTTCAAGCCCCATGGCTGACAAAAGAAAAAGAAAAACAAGAACAATGGAAGCTGGGAGCTGATGGTTTATGTCCATGATCCTAGCTACTCAGAAGGCTGAGATTTGAAGATTGCAGCTTGAAACCACCCCAGGCAGGAAAAGTCCTTGAAACTCTACCTTCAACTAATGAGAAACTAGAGTGCAGATGTGGTTACAAGTGGTAGAGGAACAACTTTGAGTGAAAAAAGTAAGGGACAGCATTAGGCTCTGAGTTCAAGCTCCAATACACACGTGTGTGTGTGCACACACGTGCGCACACACATAAAGAATGAGAGAGCATACGAATGAAGTTGAAGTACATATTTCTTTGTTAAAGATGTCATAAAAACATAACATTCATAATATATAGGACCAGTAAAGAATTTGTAACTCTCATGTTTGAAGATGTACAGCAGAAATTTTAGACACCAGAGATTTAATAGAAAGTTAAGCAGGTGAACAGGCTATTCATAGAAAAAGAAATATGGATTGGCTAATCAGTAAGTACATTCAAAGATGTGTGGTATCATTTTTTAAATCGAAGAAATGAATGAAAAACAACACTGAAATTATTTTCAATGAGTCATATTTACAATAGCAAGAACATACACAGTCCTTTGTCACAGGAATAGATGACAGGGGCACTGCTGCTGGGAAGAAGTTGGCACAGCATTTCTGAAGGGCTGTTTGTCAGGATAAAAACATTTAAAGCTGTTCCTGTTCTTTGACTCAACAATTGGGTTTTTAAGAACCTAGCCTAAGGATATGATTAGGAAAATTTATTAAATTTATAAATTAATACAAGGAAATTATTACTTTTCTAGTGCTTTTGATAAAATGTAGAGCCTCAAGCAAGCTAGGAATATCCATAGCCTTCCAGTGATATGCTTTACTAAACCATTTGTCATAGTAAAATTTATAAACAAGTTTTACTTCTAACAGTATGGGAATGGCTAAAGAAATTATATTTCAGCCATCAAAATGATGTTTAATCATGAGAAAAATTTGTGCCATGTAATATTCTGTATAAAATGATGCTACATAATTCAGTAGGCCAAATGATTGTTTGTTGTTGTTTTTTTTTCCTAGTCTTGGGGCTTGGACTCAGGTCCTGTTCGCTGTCCCTGAACCTCTTTGTGCTCAAGGCTAGTAGTACTCTACCACTTGAGCCACAGCACTACTTCAGGCCTTTTTTGAGTAGTTTATTGGAGATGAGAGTCTTACAGGGACTTTTCTGCCTGGGTTGGCTTTGAACTATGATTCTCATATCTCAACCTCCTGAGTAGCTAGGATTACAGGCGTGAACCACCAGCGCCTGGCTGATTATATTTTTTATTGCATTAAATATACATATTTTCCTATGTAACTTAGGGTAGCTTCAAACTAGGAATCTTTTGCTACTGCATCCCAAGTGCTGAAATTACATGCATGGTCCAACATGCCTACATCAAAACTTAATTTCTCTTTGAAATGGTGTTATGTGGGATTTGAGCTTAGGATTCTTGCTTGATAGGCAAGCACTCTACCATTTATGCCATTCCTCAGCCCTTTGCTTTTTTTTTTTCCAGATAAGGTATCAATGTTTTTTGCCTGAAGCTGGCCTCAGACTACCTACTCAGACACTCCTATCTATGCCTCTTACATAGCTAGAAGTGTCTTCCTGCTTAGCTTATTTGTTGAGATGAGGAATTTGATTTTTTTGTCTAGGCTAACCTCAAACTGCAATCCTCCTATTTCTGCCTCTCAAGGGGCTAGGATTGCAGGCATGAGTTACCATGCTTGGATCAAAATTTAATTTCTCAATAGATACAAAACAATTGTACATATTTATGAAGTTTACTCTGGTAATTCAGGACATGAATATAACATGTAACGGTCAAATGAGGATAATTGGCATTTCTCTCTCCTTAAAATGTGAAAAAAAATAGTTGAACATGGTAACTCATTCACATAATCCTAGCTGCTTGGGTGGTTGAAATTGAGCAGATTGCAGTTCAAGGGTAATCCCATCAAAAAGTTCATGAGAACCCTTCTTGGTCAATAGTTGGGTATGGTGGCGTGAGCCTGTTACACCAGCTATGTGGGAGGCTAAGATCACAGTTCCAGATAAGCCTGGACAAGAGTGTTCACAAGAACCCCCATTTTATCCATGGCAGGAAGCATCAAATAGAAGGTTTATTGTTCTTGGCATAGGCTAGGCAAAAATCAAGACCTTATCTCAAAATACTTAGTGCACCAAAGAGCTGAAGGTGTGGCTCAGAGGTAGATGACCAACCTAGCAAGTATGGAGGCTCTTGAGTTCAAGCCCCACCACCCCCTCCACCAAAGAAAAAGTGCAAAATATTTGTGCATGAAAAAGTAATTGAAAGAAATTCCACCCAAATGTAAAACCTTTATCTCTGGGTATGGATGATTATTATTTTGTGTTCTCCTATATTTTCCAGATTTTTTACAATGAACCTCATTACAATGGTGCTGTGTGTATGTTAAAGTAACTATGTAGTTTGAACCCAGCTATTGTTTCTTCTTTTTTCTTTAGTCTATTAAGTTTTCAAGGAAGCAGCTGCCAGAACCTGAGCTACTTTCTACCTGTATATCTTTGTTTAGAATGCAAGATACTAATGTGACAAGACGTGGGTGACTTAAACTTCTCTGTCCTTTGCTCCACATTGCATCACAAACATGTAAAGTTCTTTTTTTTTTTAAACTCTGACAGCTCATGAGCAAAGTTATGAGGAATAGAGTTCTTTGGTGGTAGAGAAGGAGAAAAGAGTAAGAGAAGTATTTTGGCCTTGGTTTCTATTGTTTCCTGGTTTTATTTTTCAACTCTGGAAGCCTTTTCTTATCCTTACACATCCTGCTTTTACTAAAGATGATATCTAAACAAGGCCAGATTGTGATTTCATGGAAGCAAATCTTTTTTTTTTCCTATTCTAACTCCAAATCCTATCATGACCATAGTTACCTGTGGAAATGAGAGCATGGACGTTCCAGATGGAAAGGAATCCATTTATGTGATCATTTTTTTTCTGTGAGAAATTATTAAACTTAGGTGGTAGATAGAAGTATATGACATGACCCCTGTCTACATTGAGAATATAGACTAATTGATGACAATTAATATTTACTTAAACCTAAATAAAATAGTTAATAGATCAGAGTCAAAATTGAAGAAATAATAGAATTAATTAATCAGTGCATTATATAAACAATCACTCACAGTAGGGAGAATTCCTTCAGGCTCCTAGAAGAGAGTTGTGTGAAAAAGATTTAGGAAGAATGGAGAATTTTGACTGATACCTTGAGGGCTAGATTCAGAGGAAGAGGAAAAAGAACTGTAGGAAAGAGAAGTGCTGTCAGAAATGGTACAAAGCATGTTTGAAGGACACAATCATCCATTAGTATCTGCAGGGGATTGGTTCTAAGATCCTAAGGGGCACAAGGAAAAATGACAAAATCATCTACTCCCAAAGTTCCTTATATAAAATGGTGTAGAATTTGCACATAGCCAACACACATCCTCCTGTATGCTTTAAATCATCTCTACATTACTTATAATACCAAACACAGTGTAAATGCTTTGCAGATAGTTGTTATGCTGTATTTATAACCCTCTATGTTTCATACAAATGCAGATGGTTTTTTTAAATATTTTTCCCCTGGGTTGGCTGAATCTGTGAATGAGGAACCTGTGGATAGGAGGACCTACTTTGACTGAAATCTTGAATGGATTCAGAGAAAGGGAACAAAACAGAGGCAGAAGAAATGATTTCAGAAGCAATGCAAAAACATATTTGAAGGACACAGTCGTCCATCAATATCTGCAGGGGACTGGTTCTAGGACCGAAGAGGGTCAGAAGGAAAATGACAAAATCAGCTGAATAAAGTGTTGACTTCATGAAGTGGAGCTGGGAGAGATATGATTGAAAATGTCAGCTGGTGTCAGATCAGCAAGGATAATATCCCAAGGGTACTACAGTTAGTAGAGAGCCATCTGAGGATTTGCAACAAAGGACCGAGGGTTTTAAAGGTTATTTGAGGAAGATGAACTTCAGTAGGCTATAGCAGTGGCCCATAGATGTGAGCCCAGGCTTAGGTGCTAGGTCAGTTGCATCAGAATTAATTACCTTGGGATCTTTAAAAATAGTTACAAATCTCCATGTCATGTCCTTGAAGATTCTTATGTATTGAGTCTGGGAGTGTCAGGAGTATTTGTTTTAAAAACTCCAGAGATTTTGATGGTACTCAGGCTTGGGAACTACTTTTGTATATGATATATGAGAACCTATGGAGCCCTATACTATAAAAAAAACAGTGTCCTATGTGTCACATTTTTTATAGTGGCAAAATGACATAAAAAGGCTTTTTCTGAATTCCTTTTAGTATTAGTATCTGTTTAGAAGAATTAATATAAAGTCCTTTTATCAAGAAAAAGTTTCTGAAGCAGCCAAAAGCAAGACAAAACCATTTCAATGCATGTTTGATCAATATCAATATACACCAAGCTTTATTTATCTTGTGTATGTATGTACATATGCATTTATATATGCGTGTATGGGTGTGTACACCCATATATGTATATGTGTACCTGATAGCTGCAGAACACATACTTTTTTCTTCTGTTGAACCTCTTTGATGTTACAGTAATCTTTATTTTTTTGGTGCTGGTCCCGGTCTTGAACTCAGGGCCTGGGTGATTTCCCTGAGATTTTTATGGTGCTTAATTGGAGATAAGAGTCTCATGGACTTTCCTGCCAAGCTAGCTTTGAGCCACAATCCTCAGATCTCAGATTCCTAAGTAGCTAAGGTTATTGGCACGAGCCACTTTGCTAGTCTTCACTTCTGTACATTTTTCTTTCTGTGGGTTCAGTTACTTACAGAGCCAACTACAGGCCCAAGATATTAAATAGCTCTAAAAATAAACAATTCCTTTAAATTTTAAATTATGTGTCACTTTGAGCATTATGATGAAATCTTGTGCCATTACATGAATCCTTTTGTTTAGTAGATCCATACTATATATGCTACCAACTCAGTCATTTAGTAGCTATCTGGATTATTCGAGTTACTGTTAAAGTGTCACAGTGCTTATGTGCAAGTAACCCTTATTTTACTTAATAATGGCCCTGAAGTGATGCTGACAATTTGAATATGCCAAAGAGAAGCCTTAAAGTGCTTTCTCCAAGTAAAAAGTTGAAATTTATAACTTAATAAAGAGAAAAAAATCCTATGTTCAGATTGCTAAAATCTAAGATAAGAATGTTGCAGTGTATATATATGGTTTGGTACTGTTCACTGGGGGTATAGGAACAAATCCCCAACAGATAGACAGATTGATACATTTTTGCGTATTCCAACATCTCTATAACCTTATCAACCTTTATTAATGTCTGTCTTTTGCATTTTAGCCATATATTAGTAATACATATGAAGTGATATTGTTGTGGCTTGCATTCTCCTAATGACTAATGATGTTGACCATCTTTTCATGGCCTTTTCTCAGCCTACTTTAGGGAAATGTCCATTAGATATTTTCTAATTTTTAAATTGGATTGTTTTGTTTTAGGAAAGAGGGTTAATCTATGTTTGCTAGACAGATGCTTTACCCCTTGAGCCATACCTCAGCCTATTTGCTCATTGGTTATTTTTGTTGTTGTTGTTGTTGTTGTTGTTGTTCTAGGGCTTGAACTCTGGGCCTGGGTGCTGTTCCTAAGCCTCTTTGTGTTCAAGGCTAGCGTTCTACCACTTAAGCTGAGACACCACTTCTGGTTTTTTCTGAGTAGTTTATTGGAGATGAGAGTCTCACAGACTTTCCTGCCTGGGCTAGCTTTGAACCATGATCCTCAGATCTCACTCTCTTGAATAGCTAAGATTACAGGAGTGAGCTACCAGTGACTGGTTATTTTTGAGTTAGGGTCTGGCTATATGCTAGTGCCACCTTAGGCTGCCGACTTCCTTATTTGGGTTTCTCAATGTGACTAGGGATTTGGTTGAGTCAGAGTCTTGCTTCTTTTTCCCTGGGCTGTCCTCTAACCACAGTCCCCTAATCTCCATCCCCCACATAGCTAAAATTATAGCTTTGGGCCACTGTACCTGACCTGTGTTGTCTTTTTAAAAATTTGTTGTATTGTAATTATACTTTTATAATTTGGGTGTAATTTCCTTTGCCAGTAATATCATTTATACATATTTTTGTACTTAGACTGGTCTTCTCTATTCTTGGTGATACCCTGTGAAACTCAAAAATTTTTGATTTTGGTTAAGTTCAGTTTATCTGTTTTTTTTTTTCTGCTGCTGCTTTTAGTATCTTGTCTAAAAACCCCTTGTCTAACCTAAGGTCATGAGAAAATTATCCTTTCCATATTTTCTCTTCTGAGTTTTATGGTTCATATACTTACAATTTGGTAATCTATTTGACAGTGTTTTGCATGTGGTTATCCAGTTATACTGGGAAAAAAATAAAAGTTATCCTGAAAAGACTGTCAAATTTTTATGTTCTTGGTATTTTTGCCAAAAGCCACTTGTTCACAAATGTTTAAATGTTTATTTCTATAATCTCAGTTCTGTGCCCTTATTCTATAGTTCTCTCTTTGTGCTAGTACCCCCTTGTTTTAATTACTTTTGTAGTGAGTTTTGATATGTGTACTTTTAATTTTATTCTTCAGGGGTATCACTGATATGCTGAATCCTCTTTGCTTATATTCAGTTATGTCACTTTCTCTTCAGACCCTTTTGTCTCATTTATGTTTAACTTTTAACATTTTCTTTCTTTTCACCTATTACTTTTCTATTTTCTTTTTTCAGTATTGGTGATCACGGATGTTAGGCCAAACCTACCACTGAGCTGTGTCCTCAGTCCTTTTTTTTAATGAGGATATTCATGATTGTCTTTTTTTTCTTTTCTAATTTTGTGTGAGGTCTTTCATCTTATTTTGAGTTTATCTAACTTGGATTTATGTTGGATTTTCATGCCTTACATTATTTTCATAATTTTCTTTTAGCTTATTTGGAAATGATTTATAAATTTGTTCTGTTTGTAGACAGGTCTTTCTGTTGTGCTTTCCTTGTCTATAGGGTTTTTGTATTTACTTAATATGAAATTTTTACAATGCTATTTTCAGTTGCTTATTTTTATGTGAAATGTCTTTGAACTTTTAGATAATCTGGTTCAGGTAGCTTTTCTGACTTCATAGAGCTTGCATTTATATCATTTTCAATGATATCTCTTTTCCACTCCTCTTTTGTTTAGAACTTCTTTTTCCTTATTTGCTTTCCCCATGAGCCTGATTTTTATTCCACCTGGGTGGTTTCTCATCATAGTTTTATGAAAGGAGCTTTCACTAGTTAGTTTTTTTTTCTGTATGTGTATTTGTGGCTTTAGGCATATTAAACACATGCTCACCACTGAGCTATATCCCCAGTCCTTCACTCAGTTTTGAGAGATTCTGAGGCTACATGGTTCTAGCTCCACCTCCTTTGGACCTTATTATCTCAGACTGCTTGGATTTATTCATGGTGCATGGACAAAAACCATTTGGACCTCACTTGACATTTTTTATTTGGCTACAGTGTTTTCCACTGCTTTTTTTGAAGTGAGAGTCACTATATAGCCTTGCCACTACCTCTAGCTCTTTTCTCTGAGTTGTTAATGACTATTTATATAGTCTGTTCATCATAAGCTTGACTATGCCTTGTGCTTATTACCACAAAATTGCTGATATCATGCAGATTGTATGGTTATTAGTGGTCTCTTCATACACTGTATTTTGAAATTCAAGAGAATTTCTTATATCACAAATCTACTATAAAAGTTCATCCATTCGGTTCTTGATTTTGCCTACTTTTGTGTGTTTTCTTTTCTTTTTTTTTTTGGCCCCGGTCCTGGGGCTTGGACTCAGGGCCTGAGCACTGTCCCTGGCTTCTTTTTGCTCAAGGCTAGCACTCTGCCACTTGAGCCACAGCGCCACTTCTGGCCATTTTCTGTATATATGGTGCTGGGGAATTGAACCCAGGGCCTCATGTATACGAGGCAAGCACTCTTGCCACTAGGCCATATCCCCAGCCCCATTTTTGTGTGTTTTTTAATGAGAATTTAGGAAAATGAACAAAAAACATACTTCCATTGTTCTATTATCTCCCCATCATATACCTTTTAACTCTTTATCGAAGTATGATAGGTAGTGCAGAAAAATGCAGATATTCAACTTGATTTTTTTAAATGGACCATATTCATGTACATTTGTGATCTAAACACCAACATAATTGAAAGGTAATTTAGTTGCATTAAAAATCTGGGTTCATGGCCTGGAAGTGTGGCTTAGTGGTAGATTGCTTGCTTGGCATGCATAAAGCCCTGGGTTAGATTCCTCAGCACCACATACACAGAAAAAGCCAGAAGAGGCACTGTGGTACAAGTGATAGAGTGCTAGCCTTGAGCAAAAGAAGCTCAGGGAAAGTGATCAGGCCCTAAGTTCAAGCCCTAGGACTGGCAAAAAAAAATATGGGTTCAATTTGGCATAGTGGTACATTCTGATCCCAGAGGACTTGGGAAGTTGAACCAGGGGGAATGAAGGGTACCCTGAGCCACATTAGAGAGACCTGTCTCAAAAAAACTAGACAAAAAAACAAAAATCATAATATAGGTTCCTTTCCTTCAGTTCTTTGAACTGGTTAAAACGTAACCACAATTCTTTGAGGAAAAGGTTAACCTCTCCCCCCACGCCCCCCACACCCTAGTAAACCATACTAAAATGTGGATTAGAATCCCCAATCCCCATGGGGGGTTAGGAGGAATGCACTGTGAGTGAGCACAAATTGTCATAACACTCTGAAATTTAGCAACTTCTCTTTTCATTATACACTTCTCTGGTTGTTTTTAGTTTTACATTAGATTCCAGAGTTCAGAAAAGGTCGATTTATATCTGACAGTTCTTACCAGCTTAATCATTGCTTTACTGACGGGATAAATTTTTGGAGTACTGTACTCTGTCATTTTTGGTAACATCACTTCTGTTTTTAGCATCACAATTACTTTGACACTTGTACCAAAAACTGAACAGACAAAATCATGTATGCCTTGTTAACAACAGAACAATCAAACTAGGTGTTTCAAGGTTATTGTTCTGCAAGACTACAATCAGTAAATTCACGTTGCTTGGAGTGTTAGTAATGAATATCTCCATTCCACAGCATATTGGCTGTGTGACTTTAAGCAAATGAGCCTGTTAAGCTTCAGTTTCTAATCTGTTAAATAGGAATGATACTCATCATTATAATATTAGTAATAATAGTAGGGTTATAATCATAGAATATAATATAATAATATAATATAATAATATAGGGTTTTGTGAAAATAAAATGAGATAAATGACAAGTTGTACATGCCCAGTGAATTTTGTTCTTACTGAAAACGACTGTAGAATAGCTGTTAGAAAGCGAAGATCAAAATGAAAATGTGAAAAGTGCTAAAATACTAACTGCTCTTCCATCACTGAGTTTGTTATACTGTTTTGGACTAAGAATCTCCCGGATGAACTAAAATCAGGTTTTCTTTTTTCTTTTCTGTTGGCTGTGGGCCTTGAATTCAGGGTTGGGGCAATGTCCCCTGAGCCTCTTTGTACTCAAGGTTAGTGCTGTACCACTATTTTTTGTTTTTGAATGCATAACTGGAGATAAGAGTCTCATGAGGACTTTATGCCTGGGCTGACTTTGAACCGGGATCCTCACATCTCAGCCTCCTGGGTGGCTAGGATTACAGGCATCAACCACTGGTGCTGGGCTAAAATCAGGTGTGTTTTTATTTAAGGCTAGAGGTTGGTAACAGGCAGCCAAGATCCCATCTCATAATATCATTTGTCTTCCTATGCTGGTTCTGTATATATCCCATTAAGGTTATGTACTCCTGAAACAAATCCTGCATTTAGAAGTTTTTGTTGTGTGCAGTGTTTAAGATAAAACCCTATTTGTATTACAAAATGACTGCTGTTAGAGATTGATGAGCCTATTTGGAAAAAGGTTTGTTTACTCTTTATGTTCTAGAGTGACTTGATGGCTGGCTCTAGGTGCTTCTTTTCAAGGCAGCTTAAAAATACAACTCTTCAAGTGCTTCTAGGAAAGTTGTCAGTTTCTTCATGGCAGTATGTTAAAACAAGTGTTATATCTTTTGTATAAATTTTGACCACCTTTTGGAATTTTTGAAGTGTAGTTGAAAAGAGGAATGGGTATTTTTAGAAAACAAACTGGATAGATTTTTCAGGGCCCAAATAGACTTTCAGGAAAATGAAAGGGAGCAAAATGAAGACATTTTTATATGTGTGTACGTTTTGAGGTCCAGTTTACAACATCTTTTGTAGAAGCTCCCCTTTTTCCACTTGGGGAGCTAAATCAGTTAATTTGGACAGTATTTAGTGTTATTAGAAATACACAGTTGTGTTGTATACCATTTCTCTGTTCACTAAGACCATGAGGAGATAATGGAATAGAGGTTACCCACCTTTCAGGCTTGAGTGCCATTAGCAGTACTAAACTAGCAATTAAAATTAGGCAGAAGAAAAAGAGAAATCAATGAACACATAAAAAGTGAGAGACAAAGAGTAGCAAGGAGATAAAGAGAAGACACTATGTCAAGGAGGGTGACAGATTGCTTTCAGAAATTGCACCAAATGCCTGTGCTCACCTAGTAGAAATTAGCTTTTAACATGCTAGAAGGAGAAATTGGCTTTCAGCATGCTTGAAAGCAACTAGATATGGGCAAGCCAAAAGTAATCTGAAATTTATGAGACCAAATATCTTTAATATACTTTTTTCTTCTAGTGCTACGTGGAAACTCATTTTAGGTATCATTTGTAAGCCATGGGTGTAGGCTTGAATTTATATCAATAGTCTTTCAGTCTATACTTCTGTTAAAACCAAATCATGAATATCCTACCAAAGGACTTTTGTTAGTCTTTGCTGTAATGTTTATAAAGAAAACTAAAGTGTTTTGGATATGACCTGCATAATAAATCTTGCTGAATGACCCAAATAAAAGAAAATGTTGACCCAGTTTGCCCTCAGTGGATGAATGGATCAAGATAATGTGGTATATATATATATACAATGGAGTTCTGCTCGCCCATCAGAAAAAAATGATACTGTACCAGTCATAAGGAAATGGGAAGACTTGGAAAAATTATATTAAGTAAGCCAGACCCAAAGAAACATAGGCTGCATGTTTTCTCTCATTTGTGATAACTAGAATGTGCCTATAAATCTACAAGTAAACACACTGGATAGTTAAAGACAAACAATACACTGGATATGATAAATTATACAGGGCTCTAGACATTCACACAGTGAGACCAAAAGAGGATATTCTTAGGAGAGGATCACAAAGGCTATGTGCATATGATCCTGTAAACTAATATTTATCAAAATGAACTCTAACAAATAGAAACAAAAGTGTTTTTTTCCCCTTTGTTGCTATTTTTATTTTCTGTACCTTTTGTCCTGTTTGTAAGTTTATCTGTTTGGGGGAAGGTAAGGAGGGCACTGAAAAGGTGGTACAAAGGGTGAACAAATGCAGCACTGATACTAGACACTGTTGAAAATGAACTATACAACTTGGGAGGGGGGCTGGGAGGGAAAAAATTGGAAGAGACTGAGGAAAGGGGTGACACTGCTCAAAAAGAAATGTACTTTTTACCTGACTTATGTAACTGTAATCCCCTCTGTACATCACATTTATAATAACAAATATATATATGTATATACATATATATATATAAAGACTATTCTATCTCCTGTGAGTTTAGGTTAATTTTCCAGGTTTAGTCATCACTAGCAATAGGACACATCCATAAAAAGCAACAAACATAAGTGTTTGTAGAAAAATATAACTAAATTAAGTGGTTGATCTACTGATTCCAATTGTCCGGCTATGGCACGGAGAGTTAAAGAACATGCCTGAAGGTTCTCTTCCAAGTACACATTAGTAAACATAAAGAGTAAGGCTATTAAATTACCTGAAGTTGAAACTGTGAAGTAGTAGGAAATAGGTTCAATTCCACTTTCTGGACTTCTCTCACATTATCTCAGCATTCCAGCTGCAGAGGAAAGTGTGTGATAATGTCTCCAGTTCTGTGCACAAACACAATAGGGCAAAGTTTGAGAGAGAGAGATACCAATTTTCTAAATTTCTTGGGTTCTTAGCCCAATGAAATAACTATTACATGTGTCATCAATAAATACCTTTTTTTGTTAAAAAATTAAAACTGAATTTATTAAGGTATAATTCACTCTCAATAAAGTTCACATTTTTAAAGTGTACAATTTGATGCCTTGGCATATAAATACATCCATGAAACCATAACTGCAGTCAAAATAGTGAACATACCCATCACTCCCAAAAGATTCTATGTGCTCTTTATGATCTCTTCTTCTCCCCTCTTTACCTCCCCAAACCAATGATCTGCCATCTGTGCAGTATGATATTCATAACAGATTCCTAAGCCAGATGCTGTTGGCTCACTCCTGTAATTGTAGCTACTCAGGAGGCTGAGACCTTGAGGATTGAAGTTGAAGTCAGTTCATGCAGAAAAGAGATTCCATTTCCAATTAACCACCAAAATGCTGGGCTGGAGGTAGGACACTTGGTAGAGCATCAGCTATGAGCACCAAAGCAGTGGCACACAAAACTGAAAGATAACATCTTTAAAATAGAAAAGGATAGTCATCCAAAAAGAAATAAATTGTGGCAAATTAAAAACAAACCATTAGCACACAGTTGTACAAGGAGGGTTTCATTGTGCATTCCCATTTATGCATACAATATACCCCACTAATCTCCCTCTGTCCCTCTCCTTAATTCCCCCCGCCCCCATGCAACAATTTCCACAGGTTTCATTATTTTATTTTCATGTATGCATAATCCATAGAAAATTCTAAAAATGTTTTATCTATGCTTGCTAAATTTTATGTGATGAATATCACTTCCTTTTTTAGCAAGTCATTGAGGTTATTAAAATATCTGCCACAAGAACTGAGAATGCAGCTGAGTTGATAGTGCACTTGCTTAGGTTCCACCTTCAGGATTACAGAACAAATTTTCCACAGATAATCCACAAAATAAGAAATAGCACATAGGCATCTGGTAAATTCTTGTCGAAGCTGGAATGATGTCTGTAGAGTGTCTGCTGCAGGGAGGCATCGTGGTTATAGAAGTGATGACTGTAGTGGTAAAGAATAAATTCACTCTAAATATGGCAAAGAGTTCATTTGGCCTCTAGTTTCATTATTTCAAAGAAGTAGGTTCTGAAGTTTTTTTTGTAACTTTTCATATTCTGTCATTGCTTTGGGTCTGTCTGTCTTTCTTTTAGTGATTCTGGGGATTGAATGCAGGACCTTATAAATAGTAGGCAAGATCTCTGTCACTGACTGACCTACATGAGCTATATACTCTCAAACCGTTTTTCTTATGATGATACTGGGGTTTGAACTCAGGGCCTTTCACTGTGACTTGGCTTTCACTCACAGCTGGTTCTCTACCACGTGAACTATACCCCCAGTTCTGGCTTTTTTTGTTGGTTAATTTGAGATAAAAGTCTCATGAACTTTTCTGTCTCACTTGGTTTCAATCCACAGACCTCAGCCTCCTGAGTAGCTAGAATTACAGGAGTGATCAAAACAGAATCCAGAATCCCTTTTTTAATTGGCAAATATTCTGTAATTCTTTATCACAGCATGGACTGGAACACTACTTAACTAAACATGATGAAGCAGTGAGCAGGTTTTGTGATGAAAACAAAGTCTGATATATGAGCTTCTTATGTGGATGGAGTAAGAAAATTTCATAGAAGTTACCTAAATATGCATTCAAAACTCTATGATAGAGACTTTTTGTGCTGCCTGATAAATTGAAGTTGTTGCTGGTATTATGTCTCATAGATGGGAAAATTTGGCAAATAAAGAGAAAAGTGAGGAAGAAGAAAAATTTATACATATTTTTTGTATGTTGGATTTTGGTGATGGTGGTAGTTGAGATTTTTGATTGAAGTCATTTAGGTTTTTTGATGCTTCAATCTCAAAATCTGTGGAGGTTGAAGAGATTTTAGGAATTGTATAGTATAAGGCTCTTGGGCAGAATTGTGAGGCCTCTGTGCTAACATATTTTAAAACCTTTTTTAATGGTTGGGAAAGCAATCAAAGCCAAGTAATATTTTTAATAGGTTACAATTGTGAAATTCCATTGTTTATTATCTATAGGCAAAGTTTTATTGGAACACAGCCACTCTTATCTATGTATTACATATGGCTAACTTTCATGTCATAGTGACAGAATACTTGCTACAGAGACAGTATGCTTGCAAATACTCAAATATTACCTGGTTGGAAAAGGAATTCAAGAAACAGTTCCACTTATCATAGCATCAAAAAAGTAAATTTAAACAAGGTGATGAAGATCTGTACACTGAAAGTAGTAAAACACTGATAAAGAAATTGAATACAAACAAATGGAAAGGTAGCCCATGTTCATGAATTGGAAAAATTAGTACTAGCAAAGTAACTACCCAAAGCAATATTCATTCAAATCAATACATTCAATGAATTCATTGAATGAATTCATTCAAAATTCATTCAAATCACTTTCAAAATTACTGTTGTGGTCTGAGGATGTAGCTCCATGGTAGCTCTTGACTAACCTGAGCAGGGACGGAGTCTTGAACATTATTACTGCACATGCGATTTTTTACCAAAATTGGAAAAAAAATCCTAGGATTTGCAAGGAACAACAAAAGATGCTAGTCAAAAGAATCTTGAGAGTGAGGAACAAAGTTGCAAGCATCCCATTTCCTGATTCCAAATTATATAGTAATATATAACAAAGCCTTAGTAATTAAAACAGTAGGGCATTGATGACACATAAAGATGACACATAGATTAATGTAACTGAATAGAGAGACCAGAAATAATTCACTCACACATACAGTCAAGTGTGAAAAGAACAGTCTATTTAATGAGTTTTGTTGAAAAACTGGCTATGTACATAAAGGGAAGTTGTATCATCATTCCATATACAAACATTAATTAAAATGGATAAATGCTGAAACATATGGCTTGAATTAAGAAAACAAGAGCAAAGCTACTTGACATTAGCCTTGGAAATGAATTTTTGTATATGATTGCCCAGGTAACTAAAGTAAAAATAAATAGAACTACATCAAACTAAAAGGGAAAACAAAGCCTTTAAGACACAGTCAACAAAATGGTAAGGTAACTTGTGATTTGGGAGGACATGTTTCGCTGCACATGCTATCACATCCAGCTTTATTGGTTGGCCTCTAACCATAAACCTTCCAGTCACTGCCTCCTGAGTAGCTGGAGATTATAGGGGTGAATCACTGGTCCTGGTCCTTATTATACAACTCTTTACAGAAAAAAATTATCAACCCTTATTCTAGAGTCATCATATTTTATAGTAACAGAATTAAACCTAATGATTTTGGCTTAATGAATAAACACTCGGGTGAAGTGTATTGTCTAAAATCCTTAATGCTGTGCTGCTGCTTATCCATTCAGGACACATTTATTGAATAGAAACAACAAAATTCTTTATCCTTCAACTTTCACTGAGAACTATAATTACAAAATCTGAGACATCTGCCTACCATTCCTCTTCTTTTCCTGCTTCCTTTTTGTCTTCTTTCTCCCATAGCTCTTTCCTCTAGCTGGTATCTAGGTAGTTGGAAAGAAAAACAAATTTTATGTCACACATTTTAGTACTTTAAAAGTTGGTTAAGGAGGCTAGGAATATGGTCTAGTGGTAAAGTGCTTGTCTGGTATACATGAAGCCCTGGGTTCAATTCCTCAGCACCACATATATAGAAAAAGCCGGAAGTGGCGCTGTGGCTCAAGTGGTAGAGTGCTAGCTTTGAACAAAAAGAAGCCAGGGACAGTGCTCAGGCCCTGAGTTCAAGCCCCAGGACTGGCAAAAACAAACAAACAAAAAAAGTTGGTTACGGAAGTGCCACTGTAGCTCAAGTGGTACAGCACTAGCCTTGAACTGAAGAGCTCAGGGACAGCGCCCAGGCCCACAGTTCAAACCCCATGACTGGGGCTGGGAATATGGCCTAGTGGCAAGATTGCTTGCCTCATATGCATGAAGCCCTGGGTTCGATTCCCCAGCACCACATATATAGAAAATGGCCAGAAGTGGCACTGTGGCTCAAGTGGTAGAGTGCTAGCCTTGAGCAAAAAGAAGCCAGGGACAGTGCTCAGGCCCTGAGTCCCAAGCCCTAGGACTGGCAAAAAACAAAACAAAACAAAACAAAAAACCAAAAACAAACCGCACGACTGACAAAAAAGGTTTGTTAACTGTAGGTTTAAATCACAACAAATTCTCTTTAGGAATGTATTTAGAATTGGGCACCAGTGGCTAACATCTTTAATTCTAGCTACTCAGGAGGCTGAGAGCTAAGGATTGTAGTTCGAAACCAGCCTGGGAAGGAACGTCCATTAGACTCTGATCTCCAATGAACCACCAAAAAACAAGAAATGGAGCTTTGGTTCAACTGGTAGAGTGCTATCCTTGAACACAAAAGCTCAGGGATAGCACCCAGGCCTGGATTTCAAGCCCCAGAACCAGCACACACACACACACAAAACGAATGTATTTAGAGATTAATTTTAAATGTCTTAGGTTTTGATCACAAATGATTAATGACTAGATGATAACACTGTTCATATATGGCTTTTGGATACTGATGAGCATTGCAGAATCATGCATAGTTAGGAATTTTTATTCCTAAAGCTCAGGAATACAAAATATGTAATTGACTCAAAATCCCCAGTGGATTGATAAGAAATTATTTTTGTATCTATTTTGTTTGTTTTCTTTTTGTAATGCTAGAGGCCAAACTCAGGCCTTGTGCATGCCAAGCTAATTTCTTCTTATTCTTACTTTTTTAGGTATCATAATAAATATAAATTGAATTATGAACATTAATTATCACAAAAAGGATTAATTGGTAATTTGTAAATATATTAGTAGAATTTTTAAAGATTGAATTTTACCTTAAAGGGACAATGCAATTACAAGAATAGGCTTCAGTTTTTCTACCCCTTTTCTTAAAATTTGGTCTCATTTACAGAGAGGTAGCTCTCTCTGCTAAATCAGTGATTTTAGTGTTAATATTTGCTTTACAAATCTTTATTGACTGTTTTACTGAGCAAACCAGTGTGTTTATGCAGCTGTCTATCAAAGATTAATAGGTTTAATGAATAGTGCTGATCCAAATGAACATAGGCATTATTTAGCTCGGATGTCACAGATTCCTTAATTTGGGAGATCTTTCAGAGTTTTTTTTAGGTGAAATAAACACAACTCTCCTGTACACACACATTCTTTTAACTTACCTGTCTTGTAAAATGGCCTAAGTATCATTTTTATTATACTGAATTTCTTTAGTATCTGCACATTCGTCATATCTGTTATCTTCATGAAGCAATAGCATGGTTTATTGCTTTTTGTGCTACTTTGGAGGGTATATGTTATAAATAAATTAAGATGCCACATTTATTGTCAAAGTAATGTACAGAGGGGTTACAGTTACATACGTAAGGCAGTGAGTACATTTCTTATCAAACTTTTTAGCTCCTCCTTTGTTTTTCTCCTACCTTCCCCCTTTCCTGGTTCCCTCCCCACCTTCTCCTAAGATGTACAATTGGTTTATAGCGTATTGTCTTGTAAGTACTGCTGTTTCATTGGTTCGCCTTTTACCCTTGATATATCTATTTTGGTGTTCCCCTTCCCTAGTTCCAATAAATGTACATACAATATCCAGCATACCAAAGTCAGTTACAGTGACAACAGGGGTAAAAAGCATGGGGAGGAAACACAAAAAGGTATAATTTCGTAGGGTACATTGGAAATAACAACATCAAAGATAAACCACTTATTTCCTGTATACCGCATTTACTAAAGAAATATAGTCTCGGGTTTTTTAAACCAGTTAATAGTTTTTTAAAAATTCTATTCTGTAAAACATCATAAAATTTCAAAATTGGAATGGACCTTAGAGGACATCTAATGTAACCCTCTAGTTTTTAAATTATAATTCACAGAATTAATAGTCTTACCTTCTGGTGTACACCTTAGTTTATATGGGGGAGATACTTTGTAATAAGCTCTTCCTTTGTTACTTCAAAAGTGTTTGTAAGTCCACCCTCCCAAGTCTGTTGGTTAGAACTCAGAGCATTTCCCCATAGAAACAATACTATAAATAGTGGTAAGGTTTTAGGACTAACTCTCAAAAGGTATTAGCCTATTAGGTGACAGAGTTGGGATGTGGTGGTAGTAGAGAGGTTTGAACATAGTGCCTTGCATTTGCTAGGTAGGAACTCTTCTGCTTGAGCCATGCCCCTAACCTATGGGACTGAGGTTTTAATTTTTTTTAATTGTTTATTAATTGAACACAATTTCTTGTGATATCTTACGCCCTGTTTTTCTATCTCTTCTCTAGGTCAGGTAGACATATATACAATATACAATGTATCAAGAACATATATAGTAGCCACTTGGCCACACCCAAGAAAGTTCGCCTAGGGCTTTAAATGTAATGTCGATATTAGACCATATGTCGACAGTAGTCTTATATGAACGTACATACCTAGCTTTTGAGCTATTGTATTCCCCTAAGAGGTCAATTTTTGACCTTTATATGTTGAGTAATTGTTTGGTTTTAGTTACATACTGTTGGGTCGCTGCCCCAATCCTGTGGGGAATACTATTTGACAAGCAGTTTTTGGTTTCACAGACTTGGCCTCTACTGTCTCTCCGTCTCCCTTTGTTAACAGTCATATCTCAGGGAGATCATGCCCCTTGGTTTTCTGTGTTCTAGGCTTGTCTCACTCAACATTATTTGTTCGAGTTCTGACCATTTCCCTGCGAATAACAATATTTCACCATTCCTAATCGCTATGTAGTATTCCATTGTGTATAAGTACCATACTTTTTGGATCCATTCGTCTGTGGAGGGGCATCTGGGTTGTTTCCATATTTTGGCTATTCTGAATTGTGCCGTGATAAACATGGAAGTAAAAATGTCTTTTTGATATCTTGGGACTCGCTGTTAAGGATAGATGCCTAGGAGTAGTATGGCTGGGTCATAGGGTAGGTCTATATTGAGCTTTTTGAGAAACCTCCATACTATTCTTCAAAGTGGTTGTACTAATTTGCACTCCCACCAACAATGGAGAAGGGTTCCTCTTTCGCCGGACCCCCTCCAGCATTTGTTGTTGCCTGAGTTCAGAGTATAGGCCATTCTAAGTGGGGTGAGGTGGTATCTCAGGGTTGTTTTTATTTGCATTTCCTTTACTACCAGGGATGTTGAACATTTCCTCATATGTTTCTTTGCCATTTTTATTTCTTCTCTTGTGAAGTCTCTCTAGCTCCTTTGCCCATTTCCTAATAGGTTTATTGGGCTTGGAGGGGCTTAGTTTTTTGAGTTCTCTGTAGATGACAGATATCAGGCCGTTGTCTGTTGCTGTGCTGGTAAAGATCCTTTCCCATATCGTTGGCTGTCTTTCTATTTTGGTGGCTATGTCCTTAGCTGTGCAGAAACTTTTTAATTTGTAGTAGTCCCATTTGTCAAGTCTTTCCCATATTTGTTGTGCCCCTGGGACTCTATTCAGGAAGTTCCTTCCTGTGCCTATAAGTTCTAGCGTCTTTCCTTCTCTGTCCTTCAGTAGTTTCGAGGATTCAGGTCTGATATTCAGGTCCTTGATCCATTTTGAGTTGATCTTGGTGCATGTTGATAGGCTTGGGTCTACTTTGAGTTTTCTGCATATGGCTGCCCAGTTCTCCCAGCACCAGTAGTTGAAGAGGCTCTGTTTATTCCATTGTATGTCTTTACCTCCTTTGTCGAATATCAGTTGGCTGTAAGAGTGCGGTTTTATTTCTGGGTCTTCAATTCTAATCCATTGGTCTTCCAATCTGTTTTTATACCAATACCATGCTGTTTTTGTTATGATGGCCTTGTAGTAGAGCTTGAAGTCTGGTATTGTGATACCTCCTGCACTGCTTTTTTTGCCTAGAATTGCTTTGGCTATTCTAGGTCTTTTGCTGTTCCATATGAATTTATGGATTGGTTTCTCTTTCAGTGAAGAATGTGGCTGGGATTTTGATAGGGATTGCATTGAGTTTGTATAACAATTTGGGCAATATGGCCATTTTTACTATATTGATTCGGCCTGCCCATGAGCATGGGAGGTTTTTCCATCTCCTTGTGTCTTCTTTGATTTCCTTTATTAGATTTTTATAGTTTTCATTAAATAGGTCTGTCATGTCCTTGGTTAAGTTGTTCCCTAAGTATTTTATTCTTTTTTTGGCTACTGTGAATGGAATTGTTTCCATAATTTCCTTTTCTGTTTGTATATTCCTGGTGTACAGAAAAGCTGCTGAGTTTTGTGGATTGATTTTGTATCCTGCTACTTTGCCAAAATGGTTTATTAGGTGTAGGAGTTTGGGTACTGAGTTTTTTGGGTCCATCAGATATAAGATCATGTCGTCTGCGAATAGGGATAACTTGATTTATTCCTTGCCGATGTGGCTCCCTTTGATGTCCTCCTCTTGCCTTATTGCTATGGCTAGGGATTCCAGCACTATGTTGAACAGAAGTGGGGAGAGTGGGCATCCTTGTCTTGTTCCTGAGTTTAGGGGGAATGATTTAAGTTTCTCTCCATTTAATACGATGTTAGCAGTTGGTCTGTTGTATATGGCTTTTATTGTTTTGAGGAATGTTCCATCTATTCCTGTTCTCTCCAAAGCTTTTAATAGGTATGGATGTTGTATTTTGTCAAAGGATTTTTGGGCATCGACTGAGATAATAATGTAATTCTTAATTTTAGGTCTGTTTATGTGGTGAATTACGTTGATTGATTTACGGATGTTGAACCATCCTTGTGACTGAGGGATGAAGCCTACTTGGTCATGATGTATGATTTTCTTGATCAGTTTCTGGATCCTGTTAGCTAATATTTTATTGAGGAGCTTTGCGTCTGTGTTCATTAGTGATATTGGTCTGTAGTTCTCTTTTTTTGTTGGGTCTTTGCCTGGTTTGGGAATGAGTATGATATTAGCTTCGTAGAATGTTTTGAATTTCTCCCTCTGTTTCTATTTCGCGGAAGAGTTTGAGGACTATTGGTATTAGCTCCTCACTAAAGGTTTTGTAGAATTCGTTGGTGAATCCATCTGGGCCTGGGCTTTTCTTTGTTGGGAGGTTCTTGATTACCTCCTGTATCTCAGTGTAAGTTATTGGTTTATTTAGTTGATTTATTTCTTCTTGGTTCAGTTTGGGCAGTTTGTACTTCTCTAAGAATTGATCCATTTCTGTAAAATTATTGTTTTTTGCTGAGTAGAGGTTTTGGAAATAGCTCCTTATTTTGAATATTGTGTGTACTTGTTCTAATTTTTCCGGTGGAGTCCTTGATTTTACGTATAGGAGTCTCTTCTTTTTTTTTGTAAGTTATGCGAGGGGTCTGCCAATTTTGTTTATTTTCTCAAAGAACCAGCTTTTAGTCTTATTTATTTGTTGAATGGTCTTTCTATTTTCAATCAGATTTATCTCTTCTTTAATCTTTGTGATCTCTCCCCTCCTAGTCGTTTTAGATTCTGTCATTTCTTGTTTCTCCAGTTGTTTAGTTTCATCGTGAGGTTATTCACCTGCTCTGCTTCCATTCTTTTAATGTGAGTGCTGAAGGCAATGATCTTGCACCTCAGTACTTCCTTAGCTGTGTCCCATAGGTTTCTTTGTGATGTGTTTTCATTGTCATTGTGGCTTATGAATTCGTTGATTTCATCTTTAATTTGGTCTGTGGCCCAAGTGTTAGATAACAGTGAGGGGTTTAGCCTCCAAGAACATGTACAGCCTCTGTGGTATCCTTTGTTGTTGAGGGTTACCTTTAATCCACTGTGATCAGATATAATACATGGGATGACGTCAATACTTTTGTATTTGCTGCGGTTCTTTGTGTGGGCTATGATGTGGTCTATTTTGGAATATGATCCATGGGCTGCTGAAAAGAAGGTGTATTGGGTCTCTGTAGGGTGGAAGATTCTGTATAGGTCTGTCAGATCTATTTGGGATATGGTGTTACTTAGGTCCTCAGCTCCCTTGCTAATCCTCTGGGTGTTTGATCTGTCTCTTGCAGAGAGTGGGGTATTAAGGTCCCCCCTATGATTGTGTTTGCGTCTATCTTGTTCTGTGATTCTGTGAGAATTTGCTTGACATATGTAGGGCTTCTTTTGTTCGGTGAGTATACATTTATCCCCGTGATGTCTTGATTCTGGATTTTTCCTTGTATTAATATGTAGTGTCCTTCTTTGTCTTTTTGAGTTGATTTTAATGAAAAGTCCAGCTTGTCTGAGATCAGGATGGCTACACCTGCCGTTTTGGTAGGTGCATTTGCTTGGTAGATCTTGCTCCATCCTTTCATTCGGAACCTGTTTTTGTCTCTTGCTGTAAGGTGGGTCTCTTGTAGGCAGCAGATGTCAACTTTTTGTTTTCGGATCCATTCTGCCAGTTTGCTCCTCTTTATCGGAGAGTTTAAACCATTTATATTTAAAGAGATCAAGGATAAGGGTGTTTTTTTCTCCTTCCATTTTCTTGTTGGTCTGTTTTTTCCTCTTTTTTTTTTTTTCCTTTAATGAGCTCTTCTTTCTGTTGGACTTTGGCTATTGTAGTTTATTTCTGATTCTGTCTGTGTGTCTTGTACGATCTCTGTTTGGTGGGGCTCTCCTCTTAGAATTCGATGTAGGGCTGGTTTTTTATTCACATACTCCTTTAGCTCCTCTTTGGTGTGGAAAGATATGGTTTTCCCCCTCGAATGTGAACTCCAATTTTGCTGGATATTCTGATCCGAGGTTGCATATTGTTAGCCTGAAGTACTTCGATGGTATTCTTCCACTCACTTCGTGCTTGGTAAGTTTGTGTGGATAAGTCAGCTGTTATTCGAATCCTCTTCCCATTGTAGAAAATTTCTTTCTTCGCTTTGGCTGAATTCAGAATTTGCTCTTTAATCTTGAGGTCTGAAGTCTTGAATATTATGGCGCCTTGTGGTGGCTTTTCTGGGGTCTGGCCTGCCAGGTGTCCTATAGGCTTCGGTTACCTGGATGGGGTCCCCTGTGAGATTGGGGAAGTTTTCTGCAGTAACTTTATTGAGAACATGTTTAAGCCCTCTGCTCTGGTATTCGGCTCCTTCTTCTATTCCAATTATGCGCAGATTATATCTCTTGTCTTTGTCCATTAGTTCCTGGATTCGTCTGCCCTGAAGCTTCACCGTTTCTTGGAGTGTGGTCATTTTCTGGTTGTTGTCGGCTGCTTCTTCGTCCAGGCGAGAGATTCTGGATTCCATATGGTCCACTCTTTGTGTTATGGTTTCAATTGCGGAGTTTATGGATGTCAGAGAGCTATTTATGGTTATCAGATCAGCTCTGATCGTGGAAATTTCTTCCTTTAAAGAGTTGTATTTTAAATCTATTTTTTCATGCATTTCACTTCTCAGGATGTAAAGGTTTTCTTTAAATGAGGCTTGCATTGTATCCATTTTTGCTTCCATTTCTTTAAAGGAGGCTTGCATTGTATCCATTTTTTGCTTCAATTTCTTGGCTTCCTGGTTGTCCTTCAAGATTTCTGGTCTAAACTCCTGAAATTGTTTTCTGATTTCATTTCTGACGCTTTCCATCATTCCTGTTAACATGGCCTCATTTGCTTTTTTATTCTCCATCTCCTCTTCAGTCGTGCTGCTTTCTGGAGCTGGGGAGTTGGCTTGCTCTTTGATGAGCTGTGTTATGTTTCTTTGTGATTTGTGCATCTGGAGATCTGTGGATGGCTTCTCAGGTTTGGTTTATAGCTCTGCCCTCTCTCCTGTGTAGGCACGTTTACAGGAGCAGGTGCTGCCGTTGTGGCACCGCCCACCTGTGCGCCGTGCGCCCGCTACAACAGGCGCTGGCGCTGTGGCCCTGTCTACTTTAGCGGGGTATGCCTCCCAGAGAGAGCCCGGGGTTGTTGGGTTGTGTTTGCGCCCTCCCGCGAGTCTGTTGTGGGGGGCGGTATGTGTGGGGCCCAGTGGGATCGACTGTCCGGGCGTGGGTTGGCACCCTCAGACCTCACCTCTGCTGCGAGGGGGGGCGTGATCAGGCCCATGTTTCCCTGCTGTGCTGGTATTGCCCACCAGCGCCTGTGATTTTAGTTGTAAGAGTCCGCAAGGTCCAGGCGCCTCAGGTGGGGCTTGTACTGCTGGCTGTCCCCTAGCCCCTGTTGGGAAGGGGGCAGGGCCAATTCGGCCAGATCTGGATCCTGTGTGGCCTTGGGGCTGCTCCGCCCTTCCTCTGCTAGACTCCTGTGACTTCCCAGCGCCTGATGGGAGCTTCCTGCCTGATTTGGGGGTTCTTTGTCCCCTCGGGGTGGGGAGGGGGAAGGAGGGATATCTAGCATCTTTGTAGGTGCTTGGGTCTCTGATAGCTGGTCTCCTGTTGGGTGAGGGGGTAATGGGGGACTCACTGATCCTGGATTGTGTGTGTGTCCCGTGCAGCCGTTGGTCCTTCAGGGGATGGCGAAGTGTTGTGGTGGCGTCCCCGGTTCCCTCCTTCTGCCGTGCTGGGTTCCCCAGCCGCCATCTGTCTGAACCCGGTGTGGACCCGAGCTTCTTGTCACTGCCGGTGTATGTCTTGGTCTGCACCCTCCCTAGTGACCGTGGGGTCTCCCGCTGTCTGGACTCTGTGCTCCCAGCAGCCTGTCTGCCAAACGCCGGGTTCCCCTTTCCCAGCCTGGCCCTGTTTGGGCCAGGGTCGGCTGGTGGGGGGAGGGTGCCCTGGAGATTCTCCAGCTCTGTGTAGGTTTTCGGCTCTTCTTTTTTACTCCTTTGTGTTTTCCTGCATATCTCCACTGCTTCTGGCTGCTGGTTTTGCTGGGTTCTTGATCGGGTATTGGGTGTTGGAGTTCCCAGCTCGCTATTCTGTTGGAGGGAGTCGGGGTGCCTCCTTACTGTGTCGGCGCCATCTTTCTCTCTGTTGAGGTTTTACTTTTGCCGTGAAAAATCTTTTGATTAGGGCGGGAATGTGGCTTAGTGGTAAAGTGGTTGCCTGGTATACATGAAGCCCTGGATTAGATTCCTCAGCACGACATCAACAGAAAAAGCTGGAAGTGACACTGTGGCTCAAGTTGGTAGAGCTCTAGCCTTGAGCAAAAGAAGCCAGGCATAGTGCACGGCCCTGAGTCCAAGCCCCAGGACTGGCAGAAAACAAACAAACAAAAAACAAAAAACAGAAATCTTTTGAGTAATCACTGCTATTTACCTCCAGAGAACTGGGAGGTGAGGCCATTATAGAGGACTATGACAGGGTTCTTTTTTATCTTTCATATCTTACACTGGGTATTGAATGTACATGTTTTCATAATGTGTATATGTCTCAGTTGTTTGATAATTTCAACAATTGTATTTTTGTACCACTCTGTTTGAAAATGGTTTGAGCAGGGAAGGATCAAAAAGGTTAGTTAAAAAACCTGGAGTTGAGGCTCATGTCTAACTCAGAAGACTGCGATCTGAGGAGCATAGTTCAAAGCCAGCTCAGTGAAGAAAATCCTTGAGACTCTTATCTCCAATTAACTACCAAAAGGCCAAAAATGGCACTGTGGCTCAATGTGCAAGGGTGCTAGCTTTGAGCACAAAAGCTCAGAGACAGCACCCAGGCTCAAAATTAAAGTTGGAGGACTGGCACCCACGCGCACGTGCATACACACACATACATACACACACACACAGTGATTAGAAAAGAAGCAAAAATGTTGCTTTTGTTTTTTTTCCTTTTGTCTTGTTTGCTTGTATTTGGGATGGTAAAGAGGGCACAGCAAAGGCATAACAATGGTGACCAAATACAACAGTGGTACTCACACACTAGGTAGAAAATGAACTGTACATCTTGTGGGTGGGGACGGGTGGGAAAAATTGGGAGAGAGTGAGGGAAGGGGAGACATGCTTCAAAAAGAATTTTACTCATTACTTGACTCATGTAACTGTAAACTGTATATCAAATCTACAATAACAATTTTTTTAAAAGAATCCAGTATATATCCTACAAATTAAGAAGAGCAAGGGAAGGAGTAAGTAGGTAGGAGAGGGATGTGTGAAAAAGTTGAAAGATATATTGTATTCATAAACTGCTTTGTTAAATGGGACCTCCTTTGTACAACTACTTAAAAGTGATAAAAATTTAAATAAAAGGTAATTGGAAATTCTGAAGGAGTATTGTAGGGATTTTCAGAGGCTTAGTTTTGATGATAATTGTCTTTATTTAGCAAAATAAATGTATGTTTGTAATTTACATTTTATTAAGTTTCAATTAAGGGTGTCACCAACAGTCTTTTATCCAATAGCCAAATAAACATAGGTATGGTTTTGAGAGAGGAGAGAAAAATAATTACTTGAGATGACTGGACACTTTTTTTTCTTAAATTTTTTAAAAATCAATTATAGGGCTTGAATTCAGGGCCTGGGTGCTGTCCCTGAGCTCTTTTGCTCAAGGCTAGAGCTCTGCCCCTTGAGCCACAGCTCTGCATCTGGTTTTTGAGTGGTTAATTGGAGATGAGTCCCACAGGGACTTTTCTGTGGAGACTGGCTTTGAACTGGGATCCTCAGATCGCAGCCTCCTGAGTAGTTAGGATTACAGGCATTAGCCACCAATGCCCAGCTGGACAAGTTTTAACAGGTAATGAAGTATAAATTGCACATGTATGTGCAAATATTGTTAAAATCTTGCTTTGATATGCAGTTATATGAATTAGGGACTTGGGAAAATGAGGCAAATGATGAAGTGAAGCTTGTGCAAGGTCTGAATATGAAGAAGGGCAGGGAGGGAAACGGTGGGGTTAAGCACTGACATCATTGACAATGATTGGCTCTATTACTGTGGGGAAAGGATTTGAGAACAAGTTTGGAGTTGGCAGAACAGTGTGCATACAACAGTGGTATTTTTTCTAATTATCGTAATCCTAAGTACACACACACACACACACACACACACACACATACACACACACACACACAGAATCATCTGTGGATGGCATTTTAGAAAACAACTGAGGTAATTTTCTCAATAATTTTGATTACTTTTTGTTTATGGTAATAGTTCTTTGTTGCTTTTGAGTTTGTGGTATTTTTAGTGTACAAGATTGATTTTTTAACTGAAACATTAGTCCATCTCTATAACCCATTCCATTTCCAGCTTAGGTAACTGCTATTATTTGCTTTTTAGCAGACACCTAACCTAGGAAGCATTTTTTTCTCATTAAATCCATAGCACACTTCAGAAAAATGTTTGTCCATTTTGCAGATGGCCTATCTGGTGTTACCACAGAGGTTATTTATTTTGCTTTGATTTGGCTCCATTTTTAGAACATTCTGAAGAAAAACAATACCTCAGGGAAACTTTTCATGGAGTCCAGTAGCTAGTTACATAGAAATATTTGACAAAACTGATCTATCTTGCAATTGGTTTCTAAATTTAGTATTCAGATTGAGATTAAAGAGGGAACAAGGTAGAGCACAATTAAAAGGAATTAAAGCAAAAGAGAAGTATTTAAAAAGAGTATAAAAGCCATTTAAGAAAGGAGGCTGAAGACTTTGGGGGCTTTAAGAAACAACGATTACAAAAGTAGAAAAAAGAAAGGCAATAGCTAGATAGAAAGTACATATAAAGAGAAAATACACTTGAATATTCTTTATGAGTAATATAACTTTATACTTGGACTACAGTTTTATGCATTTATACATGTATGTATATTTTGTGGTATGATGATTGAACTGAGGGCCTTATGCTTGTTAGGCAAGTGCTCTACCACTTGAACCACACCCTCAGTCCTTTTGCTTTAGTTTTTTTTTTTAATTTCTTTATTGTCAAAGTGATGTACAGAGGGGTTACAGTTTCCTATGTAAGGCAGTTCTTATCCAACTTGTTACCTCCTCCCTCTTGTTTTTCATACACATTCTTGTGATAACTTGCCTTGGGCTGACCTCAAACTGATCTTCCTACTACCTTCATTTGGATTACAGGTGTGTAATGCTATGTCTGGCTTGTATTTTGAGATCAAGCCTTGCTGACTTTTTGCTTGGCAGGCCTTGCTTGAACCATGATCCTCCCAGCTCTGCCTTCTGAGTAGCTGGGACCATGCCTGGCTAAGTTTGTTTATGTTTTTGGTGGTGGTGGGGGGGCATGTATTAAAGACAATCATTTCCCTAACATTAGCTGTGGTTTTAATTTTGTATATGTCTATGAACAAAACATTAATCTTAGAATATTAACTTACTCTGAAAATCTGTCCCCTCTTTTTATCTTTTCAACAGGTCCCAGAATTGTTAAGAAATGGCACATGGCAGAGATGGGGAAAAGATAATTCAAGACAGTTACTAGATGCTACAAAGGTAAGATTACTTCTACATATAGCAGTAAAAGCATGCAAGCCCGTGGACATTTTCCAATTTACCCTACATATTTACTACAGAGTTTGCATTTCTCAAATAATTTCCTTTTTATGTTTTTCTAAATACTGGCAAGAAGGTATGTTTCTTTGACTAGAAATGCAGAGATAAATCTTGGTATTTTTCTATCCCTGGAGAAATCTGTCTGAATCTCATGAGATCATTGCCAAGTAGAATAACATTTTTTTTTCAGAAAGCTATTATAAATGTAATGGCAGTTTGTTGACGCTTAAATTTATCCTAGTAATTTGTATCTGATCTATGGAATGTTGCAGTTTTTCAAATGAGTGAAATTTCTTTACCTTAGAAGATATTCAGATAGCAGAATACCAGGAGAGATTCTAAGCTTGTTAGAGCCCCTGGGGTATGTGATGGTGAGTTTACATGTTGATGAGACTCATTTTTTCTTGCTAATGTAAGTGAAAGCATCTTCAAAAATTACCTGTACTTTAAAATGAGACATACATTTCCATAGTAGAAAAAGACTAGAAAAGTAGATGTTCTAAAACTTAGGAACTTACTTTATTTTTCTCTCTGATTAATAGTTATTTACCACTAAGGTACTAAAGACAGTTACTGTTCTAATTTATGCAGAGGCCAAAATGCATTTGATTTTTCCATTATTAAATTAAGGTTCTGAGGGAAAAGTCTTTTGCTTTAAGTCTGCATTGTCTTGTGTTTCATTCACCAGACCCCTTGATAAAACTTTTTACTCAGCCTTTTAGAGGAAAAAAACTGTCTTAGAGAGACATTGCTAGGCTGAATAATACTTTTTGATGTTATTCTTTTACAGAATGCTTTTTGATCTAAAAATCGATAATGCATTTATGGCAATTACTTTTTGTGTCTTAACTGGTAAGAATAAGAAGGCACTTTTGCTTTTTGTAATTCCATTTTCATAGCTTGGCCCTGAGCTGATACTGTTGTGTATAGTACTGGTACCCATTAGTGTTTGTAAAGAATCATGCTCTTATTAGGTCCTGATTATTATGACTACTGAAAAAAATATCATTATAGCTCTGCACTTCTCTAAGTATTTTTAAATTATAAACTTATTATCTCTAAGTAGTTGTACAGGAGTTACCATTCAGCAAATCAGTTTATCAGTACAATGCATCTTAATCCATGTTACACTTTGCATCAGTCTCCCTCGTCCCTTCAAACTCTTCATTAAGTTTTTAAATTGTGAAAACACTTTCAATATTAGCAAGCCTAATTTTTCGTAAGTCTAAATTTTAAACTGAATTGTTTAGGTCTTATTTTCTCAAATATTTTTATTTTTATATATGTCTTAATTTTAGCAGTAATTTTAAGACCTTAAAAAGTTTGAAATAGACATCAAATAAGGCTAGTTGGGAGATATGTAGGCAGCTCTGTTTTACAAGCTTATCTAACAAGTATTGAAGGAATCCATCCCACCCTGATGCTATGGTCTGTACCAGGAGAGAAAAAAGGCACAGAAGATAATGCACCTAACCTTAAGAAATTTACTTTGTAATAAGAAAAACAAAACACATATGCAAATGACTATACCATAAGACAGATTGTGCAGTACTAACAACTTCTTGTTGCTAAATATAGATGTGAGTCAGAATAAGAAAAAGATAATCAGTTGTATAAAATTAAATTTATTAGTTTTTTAAAAAAGTATGTACACAGAAAAAACAAGATATAAATTAATTAATAATGTTTTCTTTTCCAATAATAGAGTAACAGATTACAGATCTATAATAGTGAATGACTGTAAAAGGGCAAGTAGAAGTCAAATAAAATATTCAAAAACTGTTTAGAGAAAATTATTTGACTATTTGTTGTAGCTCAATATCCTATGCATAACATTATCTGCAAGCTAATTCTGAAGGTGTTTTGCTTCACCATGCCTGGCTAAAAGCAATGCCTTTGAAATCATTTGGGGGTATTAATAAGATTAGATAGTCTAAGGTAGTTTTTTTAAACATCTAATATTCTTGGCATCATTTTGCACTAGGCTCTCCAGGCATGGCCACTGATAGAAAAGAGAACATGTTGGCATGGTCACGCAGGAGGAGGACTCCACACAGACCCAAAAGAAGGGGTAAGTAAGAGCAGTAACTAACAAGTAACTGAGAATTCTTGTCTGATTGTGCTTACATGGAAGATGTTTGTATTTAGGATTATATTTTCATGTACTGTATATATTTTGAGACAGGGTCTTGGTATGTACTCCAGGCTGGCCTGGAATTTGTTCTGTAGTCCAAGTGGCCTTGAACCCTTGATCTTCCTGTCTGTCTTTTCAGTGCAAGGATTATGGGCTTCATGTTCTAGTGTTATTTTGCTTAGTTCCTATAACTGTATGTTTTCTAATTCAAAACCATATTAGTTGACCAGAGTTATATAGATGAGCTATTTATCAACCGAATTTTTAAATTTTATTTTGAGACTGGGTCTTTCTGTATAGCCCAGATTGACTTCAAACTCAAAAGATCTTCGTGCCTCAACCCAGTCAGTTATGGGATTGCAGTCAGGAACCACCAATGCTGGCATAAAGGTTTGAGTTCTCTAGAATGTCATTAGTTATTTGTTACATAATCTACTCTCTTAATAAGTAGGCGCATTAGATTTCACATTTACAAATGATTTTCTTTTTTTTTTTTTTTTTTGGCCAGTCCTGGGGCTTGGACTCAGGGCCTGAGCACTGTCCCTGGCCTCCTTCTGCTCAAGGCTAGCACTCTGCCACTTGAGCCACAGCGCCACTTCTGGCCATTTTCTGTATATGTGGTGCTTGGGAATCAAACCCAGGGCCTCGTGTATATGAGGCAGGCACTCTTGCCACTAGGCCATATCCCCAGCCCACAAATGATTTTCTTGTGTGTATAAGTTTTTTTTTCTTTATTGTCAAAGTGTGGTGCAGAGGGGTTACAGATTCATATGAAAGGCAGTGAGTTTAAGGCCTATGTTTTGTCTTTTGTATACTTAGGTCCTATATGTTATCTCCTCAGTCTGTATACCATTGATTAATTATCTATATTCTTTATTCTTAATATTCTTATCATTATACAGGCATGCTAAATAGGAGAGCTACTGAAATGAAAAGATTTAATTGCACTGTACTTTTCCTAAGTGAGTGAAATGTTACTGGACTACTACGTCTGTCCATCTGGTCCTTTTTCTCTGAGGTTGCCTTTATTTTCTTCCTCTGCTTTGACCCAATCATGTGGTACTTCTAAATAGAAATAATATTTTATACAAAAATGCTCTATAAATTGTAGAAACATAAGTAAATATTATTTTCTCAGTAGGTGATTGGTAAGAAACACTTAAAATCCGTTTTCTTTCTCCCTTGATTTGTAGTGTAGCTGTTTTCTTTCAAGGCACTCAAAGCACTAGACATTCTTGTTTCTGTCCTATTTTTGTTATTGCTATCCTTAATGGGTGTCTTTAAAAATAGCAAAGTGTCACACGATAGAATTTTTTTAAATTAAGCCAACTAGTGAGATTTGTTTATCCATGTGTTAGTCTTTGGCATGATATCTGCCAGTTTTCAAGATCATCTGTCATCAAGGCCTCTTAAGGATAATTGCTAATAATGCTCCAAACACAAACGAAAATATGTTGACTAGAAATGAGGAGTAGTCACATCTCTTAAGCTCAAGCAATATAAACTTCAAGGAGTTGTATAGTGTGCAAATATGAAGATGTTACTATGAAATCCATTATTTTATACTATTCATAAATAAGGAAAAATTATAAATGTCCGCTTAGTTGCTTTTCTAATACATTATAACAAAGCAAAAATCACTGAAGTACTTTATTTGGTGTCTGTATATCTTTGTCCTTTTTCTTTGGCCATCTTTGTAATACTTTGGCTTTGTTAGCTAAATAGAATCATAGAATATTGAGTTTCAAGTCTAAATAAAAAACAAGACAGTATGGAACTAAAAGCCTATGCTTTGAAGCCAGAATGCCTGGATTTGAACCCTGCTCTGCTCCATGACTTCCTAGTAGAATGACCTTGAACAAGTTGCTTTCTTTTTTTGTCATTGTATAGTTGATAATTCATAGGGTTATAGTTACATGAATCAGGTAATGAGTACAATTTTTGAACCATGTCTCCCCTTCCATTGCTCATTCAGTTTTTCCCTCCCACCTCCATCCATAAGATATCCAGTTCATTTTCCACATAGTGTCTAGTAAGTATCACTTTTGTATTTGTTCACCCTTGTTGAACAAGTTTCTTAATATCTGTGTTCTTTCATCTGGGAATGATAATCATACTAAAAGGAATTTAAATATGTAACCTCACATCAGCACATAGGAGGTACCCAGTGTATATTAGCTGCTGTTTTCATGATGTCAGACTCTGAGGCCTGTCCTCTTCCTCAGTCCAGTCACATAAAAAGTATGTATTGTTTATTTGCTTTTTGCTAAACTCTATGGTAATTACTGAAGATAGAATTATGAACAAGCCAAAGTCTTTGCTGTCTAAAAATGTAACAGTTTAGATGACAGAAAAGCTGAATTACTGGATAGGATTTTTAATCAAATAATTTATCTTACCTTGAAAAGCAACTAAAATCTTTAATGCTTTACTTTTTAATCATTCTCACTTGTGCATTTAATTATTTGGTGGTGGTACTGGAGGGTTTTTTTTTTTTTTTCCAGTCCTGGGGCTTGGACTCAGGGCCTGAGCATTGTCCCTGGCTTCTTTTTATTGCTCGAGGCTAGCACTCCTCCACTTGAGCCACAGCGCCACTTCTGGCCATTTTCTGTTTATATGGTGCTGGGGAATTGAGCCCAGTGCTTCATGTATATGAGGCAAGCACTCTTGCCACTAGGCCTTATTCCCAGCCCCGATACTGGAGTTTGAACTTAGCCTTCATGCTTGCTAGGAAGATGCTCTACCACTTGAGCCATACCTTCAGCCTTTAAAAGTATTATTCTATCTGGTTATTTTTCAAATTAGGGTCTCACTTTCTGTCCACACAAGCTTGGATCACAATTCTCTTATTTATGCTTTCCGCTGAAGCTGTGATAACAAGCACACATCACCATATCCATCTGTTGCTTGAGATGGGGTCCCCAAAACTTTTTGCTGAGGATAGCCTCAAACTTTGATCTTCCCAATATCAGAATAATTAGTAGCTAGGATTACACTTGAGCACCAGCACCTGACTCCATTTGTGTATCCTTAACAACTATTAATCAGCAGTAATAATGCATAGCAAAATGTATATCATCTGTTTTTCCTGTGTGGCTATCATAATAGGTTTGTGAAAAGGGAGTGGTAATTTCAGTATTTGAAAGCTGCTGCTTTTAAAATTGATAAATCACAGTATTATTTCTTTTATAACAGAATCTTGAATTTTTTTTAATGAACATTGGAGCTTTACTCCTGCATTTGAATTTTTAGCATACCTTTCTGAGGGCAGCTGACTGTGAATTTAGTTCATCCTTTGCTTTTAAATAAGAACATAAATAATGCAGAAATTAATGAGAAGACAACTTACATTTTCCTAAGAATCTTACTTGACATAGTCTTTTTTAAATCTAATTGATTGGATACCTTCTGAAGTCAATAGTATTAAAAGGAGATTAGTACCCACTAGAGCAATCAGACAGCTTTGGCATAAATCTTGATTTAAATAGAAGTAAAATAGCAACTTGGAGTATTTAAAATTGAAAGATTGAGGAGGTAATGAATATGCAGACTTGTTAATATTAGTGAGCACACAGACCAGTGGATAAGAATACCTGGATGACACGGAGGGGCTGTTTTCTCCCTCAGATTTCATACATCATCAAGCAAGCTTATGATCTTCACTTGATATGTCAAATTGACTCCATTTGGGGATAAAGAATTCACCGACTGGCTGATGTAAATATCTGTATGCTTGCTAGTTACTTTTTATTGTAAATTATTAAATGGACTGTTGGATACATTCCATCTTATGTGTAGCATAATCCATTTTTCCTCAGGGCCTAATCACTACTGGATGTGTAAAGATTTTCATTGAAAGTTCAGATCAAGGTAGCTTAGAAAACCCTGAAGTTTTTTTTTATATTTTCCTGTAATTCTAAATTCATTACACTTATGTCCCTAATAATGTAGATGAATTTCTTTGACTACCATCTGAGTTTTCAGTTAGACATCTTCTGAACTTCCTTGTCTTCTTTTGACCTAGCTTTTACTAAGCCACTAACAGTATTCAAGTAGCTGTTTTAATTATTCCTTTAATTAATATTGCCTTTAGCTTGTGCTAAGGAGACATGTCTTCTTTGGATGGTTTAGCTGTCCCTGAAATTATTCTAAATTAGTTCTTTAGGGAAAAGACATTTTAGCTCATATTTTTACAAAACAGATACCATTCCTTTTCTGTACCTTTTGCCTTTCTCACCAAAAGTAGTTTCTTTCAAATTTTGCCCCTTGATTCTCTGAATTCTTGCATTTTTCTTATTAAAATTTAGGGGATATCTATAAAACAAAAATTCTTAGATAAATCTTCAGCTAAAGGAAAGATGATTTAGTTACCTTTATCAAAAAACTCTTTTACTCTTTCATTTTCTTATCAAAGCCCAATGGACTTTGCTCTCTTGAAAGGAATGAGTTTTTAGTGAAAAAATTTGCTGTTGCTTCATGCTTGATGACATTTTCTGGTGAGCTACACAAAATTCGCATCTGAGAAGCAAAGTATGTATTTAATTTGTTATCTTTAATATCCTGAAATTCTACAAGTGAGTTACTCCATACTTTTTCATTATTTTTTGTACCCTTTTGATGTGATTTTTTTTTTTTGGTCTTGTGAGGTTTTATTAACTTGACATTCTCTGAGTGGGTCAGGAGTGGTCCTACTGAGGTCAAATATTCCGCATAAGGCTGATTGCCGATTGGAAGGCACAGTACAGTCTTGAGGACTCTAAATTTCCCAGAATGCACCTCTGCCACCACTAGAAGCCATGGGGTCTCTGGATATTATGTTATGCCTTTTGTTCAACTTTTCCCCTTTATTTATTTTCTGAATAATTATTTATTGTCAAAGTGATGTATAGAGGTTACAGTTTCATACATAAGGCATTGGGTACATTTCTTTTACAATTTGTTACCTCTTCTCTCATTTCCCCTTCCCCCTCCCCTTTCCCCTCTCCCCTCATGAGTTGTTCAGTTGGTTTACACCAAATGGTTTTGTAAGTATTGCTTTTGGAGTCATTTGTTTTTTTATCCTTTGTCTCTCAATTTTGATATTCCCTTTTCTTTCCCTAGTTCTAATACCAGTATGTAAATGTTTACTTGCAGTTCATTTGGCTATGAGACTCAGGTCACACTGTCATAGTGAACACTGCTTCATATAAGTAGCATGATTCATGGTTTGTTCGCTATTAAGTCAGCTGCTTCCAATTTTACTTATATATAATCATGTACATCTTAATGAGGTTTCAGTCAGCAAGGGATCATGTATGCATTAGTGGTCCATAATAATGGAGTTAAAAAATTCCTGTACTTATTGAACACATAGCTAAAAAGTAGACCAACAAAAAGAAAAATAATACAGAAGAACAAAAACTCCAAGAAAATGAAGGTAGCTTTGCAGACCTCAATAAGCTACTTAAAAGGTTTGAAAACATGGTTCCCAACCTCACTAGAGAGGAATGTTCCTGGTGTACTATATTGCTTATAAGAAAGTTTATGTCAGAAACAAAACCAAATTACTACTATGGACATACTTCTGAAGAATTACCCTGTTCCAAGGAAGTGCCTTAGGCAAGTCCTTCAGGAGATAGTCCAGTAGAGGCAGTGTGATTGTTAGGGGATGATTGTTCCCTGTGTGTTAAACCTCTGAAGACTGCCTAGTGGGGACAAATTTGGAGGTGGAAAGCAGTGATGCATGGATAGGGTTAGAATAATCCGGGCGTTTGTGTATTCGTTTTTAATCTTAAAGCATAAAAAGCTTGAAAAATTGATAGAATGTTTTATAACTATACAATGTGTGTTTTAATGAAATGTATTTATCACTTTTCATCATTGTAATAAAATGTCTAAGAGAAACAATTTTAAAAGAGGAAAATTTATTTTGGCTCTGTTTCAGAGGTTTCAGACTATTAGTTAGCTCGATTATTTTTAGTCCTAAGACAAGGCAGAAAGGCATGGTGGAGGAGAGCTGCTCACTTAATGATACCCAGGAAGTGCACAGAATGATACCCAGGAAGTGCACAGAAGGAAAGGGATGGACTGGAGGCAAGGTATACCCTTCAAAAGTATCTTCCAGTGACCTACTTCCTCTAGCCAGGCCCCACCTCTAAAGTCATCAGAGGGTTAGTCCATTGATGCAGTTAGCATTCACATGATCAGTAGAAATTAATCTGGGATTTTTTTAAACACATAAATCTTTTTTTTTCAAATTTTTCTTATCAAACTGATGTACAGAGAGGTTACAGTTTCATACATTAGGCATTGGATACATTTCTTGTACTGTTTGTTACCTTGTCCCTCATACCCCCTCCCCTCTCCCCCTTACCCTTCCCCCCCCCCCCCCCCCCGAGGTGTTCAGTTCACTCACACCAAACAGTTTTGCAAGTATTGCTATTGTAGTTGTTTGTCTTTTTTTACCCTGTGTCTCTCAATTTTGGTATTCCCTTTCAATTTCCTAGTTCCAATACCAGTATACACGGTTTCCAATATACTCATATAAGATTACAGGGATAGTGTAGGTACAAACACAGGAAAGTGATACAAGAACATCATCAATAGTAGAAGCTACAGATACACATGGGACGTTGAAAGTAGTTACAACTGTGATATAACAATTGTCTCCATAACATGGAGTTCATTTCACTTAGCATCATCTTATGTGTTCATAAGGGTATAGCTATTGGGCCTTGTGATGCTCTGCTATGAGTTGCCTAAACCTGTACTAATTATTCCCAATAAGGGAGACCATAGAGTCCATGTTTCTTTGGGTCTGGCTCGCTTCACTTAGTATAATTTTTTCCAAGTTCTTCCATTTCCTTACAAATGGAACAATGTCATTCTTTCTGATAGAGGCATAAAATTCCATTGTGTATATGCATCACATTTTCCTGATCCATTCATCTACTGAGGGGCATCTGGGTTGGTTCCAGATTCTCGCTATGACAAATTGTAAACACATAAATCTTTATAGAGATAACACTTGTGTTCACCCCCTACCTGCATTATTACTGTTGATTCTTTTATTTTAAATTCATGAGGTGAGAAGATAATAATAAGATGAGGTTAGTTTATTGAAGGATTTTTAAATATAAATGTAGTATAACCTGTGTACAGCATTTTTTAAGTCCACAGCATTGCACAGTAATGCCCTAGGCTTTTACTGTCACTCCCCAATCACTAACTCAACCAGAACAACTTTTATGGTAAGTTCCCTAGACACATGTACCACTAAAACTCTTTTAATACTATACTTTTACATAGTATTTCTATGCTTTAAATGTATAAATAGTGGCTTTTATGTTACATTTTCCTAGTATTCAGCACAGTAACATGTTGTAAAGTTTGTACACTAGTTTGGGACCACTGTGCTGTGATCATGCTGTTTTATCTTCTGTGTACAAGTAGATATTACTTTCATTATTTTGTCTTACCTGCTCAGCTTTATGAAGCTATATATTGATACCAAATAAGTAAATATTTTAAAAATATCAAAGGTTATGCTGATTT
The DNA here is from genome assembly GCF_023159225.1 of Perognathus longimembris pacificus. Classification (NCBI taxonomy): domain Eukaryota; kingdom Metazoa; phylum Chordata; class Mammalia; order Rodentia; family Heteromyidae; genus Perognathus; species Perognathus longimembris. The sequence continues at coordinate 57,865,814 of NC_063188.1, forward strand.
TATAAGTCAGTTATTAGGTATATTTGAAGAATATTAATAACAGAGTCTTTACTAGCATTTCCTGCATGGGGAGCAGGAAATGTTTCTCTTTCTTCATCCTTTAACCTGTTAATGTGTTTGGAAGTAGACTAACTAATTAAATGGATATTTATTGAACATTGTTTACAGTATGAGTTAAATTACTTCTACTGGCACCTGCTTTGTTTTTTCCTTATGGGCCACCTTGTTTTCAGTTATTATCTCCTCTGACAACTCTGACACTCCCAAACTTCTTTTTCTTTTTCTTTTTGTTATTGTCATAGTGAAGTACAGATAAATAAATAAATAAATGCCATTTCTAGGGGGAAAAAGTGCAATAGAATTTTATTCTCCTAAGATCTTAGTGAGTGTATTCAGCATATTTCTTCTTTTATTACTTTGCTATGGTTTTCCTGACTCTCATTGCTTTCCTTCGATTACAGCCATCTAATTCCAACACAACACATAGTTGAGGCATTTCTAAAAAGTACTTTTTATTCTAACATACTAGTTTTACATTGTAATGGTGCTTGAAATGTCAGTTCCATGTTTTAAATTAAGAACACGACATTGTATATATTCTGTTAGCAGAAGAGAAAGTAGATTCACTTGTACTTTTGCAGGCATTTAAAATATTTTTATACAGTTTTAGGGAGCTTTTGCTGATACATAATCATCACTATTTTTTTTGAGACAAGGTCTCAAACTGTAACCCAGGCTGGCTTTAGACTCATGATCTTTCTGTGTCTGACTTCTACTATTATGTTTTAAAATATTTTAACATTTTTATTTATTGTGAAAATTATAAACAAAAAACTTAAAAGAATTTCATAGTTCCTTCTTAGTTATAATGGAGATTTAGAGAAAAACTGTTACTATAGTATCAACAAAAACTTCATTTCCCTAAATTGGTCCTTGATTTCTTTTTCGTACACTGTGGTCCAATTACTCTTTACACAGTACTTTTTCAAGTAACCAAAAGTACTGTTCTCTTTGGCCATTTCCTACTTTTTACATCCTTTAAGAATGTGATCTAAATTCATTACCTGATTTGTATAACTGCAACCCCTCTACATCACCTTTACAAGAGCAATAAAAAATAAACATAAAAAAGTATATGATCTTAAATTTGATGTAAATTGGTGTTACCTGTTTACATGTTATTGAGTCAAGGGGAAATAAATAGTTGATATAAGGTGATGCCAAGTCTCTCTCAAACTATTGTCTGGTCTCTTTCTAGAATTAGATAACCATTTTGTCCAGAACAAAATAACTTGTGATTTGGGAAGGAGATATATTATCTTTGAAGATTTACATGATGGCTATCAGTTTAATTTTACATCAGTACAGAATGAAAAAGTTGGCTTAAAACTCTTTAAAAAGCATGCCTCGGGCCTGAAATATCACTTTAATTTGGCCTCCACTTTTTTTTTTTTTGAAAAAAAGACATTAGTTTTCAAACTTTATAGTTTATCTAAACTCTAACTGAAGTCATGTCCTTTATAGCTTAATGGACTCGTAATGCATGATTACACAACTTCAGAACCCATTTTGTTAAATGAAGTGGTGACATTTTATGCACTATTAAGCCAACTAGAATAATTTTCTTGCTCTTAGCCATAACTTCTCTGTGTCCTTATTGAAAAAATTCTGGGGTGTATTGTAGAAGGTTTTGACAGGAAAAAGTGTTTCTAAAGATATGGGGAAACAAGCCTTTTTTCCATTATTCCATCAAGAAAAATAAGGCAAGCAAAAACTGAAATGGGAAAGTGGTTGAAATGCCCCAGTTTGTGTTGTAATGCATTAAATTATATTTATTTTGTAATCGTTCCATTGGAAAGTGAATTTTAAAATTACTGCCTTATTCCATTTTTAATGCTTTACTAGTTATTCAAGTGTGTGTGCATGCATGCGCATGTGTGTATATGTGTAAAATAAAGCATCAAGAAGAGCTATACTTTCAGCACTTTATATTTTTGCCTTCTGTATTTAAAGCAACTCAGGATGGTAGTCCTGTTTTCAACACAATACGAACAGTTTTATTTCTGTTACTCTTGGCACCATAAATTGCCTAAACATTAACAAAATAGTTTCCTGAGCCCTATGGGGATAATCATAACATAAAAGTACCTGAATTATATAATGTACTGTCCTGGATTTCTCGCATGTTGACTATTTTCTCCATTCTTTTCTATGCAAATCTACTTAAAATTGTGTAATATTTGTCTTTTTAAGAAGCAATGAAACTTTTTTTGGCAATAGTTGGATTGAAACCAGGACCTCGTGCTTATATAACAAGTACTCTACCACTTGAGCTAAGCCCCTAGCCCTTTTTCTGCCTTTGGAAATGAACCATATTTTTTTTTTTACTATATGTGAATTACATTAAATACAGGAAAGCAATGTCAGTAATAAAATAACTCAGGGATTCTACCCAGTCACAGCTACTGTCATTAACACTTTGGGACTGTTGTTTTCCACATCTAGTGTATGCATGTGTAAACTTATATACACATCACATTTTCTCCACAAAAGATAAGGGTTTTTTGTGCTCTGCTTTTTTTATTCAATATGTTTGTAAGTCTATGTATATTTGTGGATGATGTTCAGTTTGTTTTATGCATTCATGCTTATTTGTTTATATTAGTCTCCAATGTTGATCATTTGTAGTTTTCAATTTTGTTAATATTAAAACAGCATGAACATAAACATTGTTACAGCTAGTTTTCATTTTTTATTTAGTGTTGATTGAGTAACTACAATATATGTTAGCCACTGCATTTGGATTGGGTTATAACTGAGTACAAAACACACTTAATATTGAAATGGAATTTAAATTCTAGCAGGAAAGTAGAAGTCAATCAAATAATTGTACTGATATATATTATCTGTAAGAGAAACCAAAAGGATCCTGACTGGAGTTGGAGATGACTTTATTGAGGAAGTGCTATTTAAGCTGTGAGTTAACTAGTTGAAAGAGGTTGCAAGGTGGTAGAGAGGGAGATATTAGAAAGACAGATAATCTAGACAGAGAGAAAACATTGTTGTGCAAAGGCTCTGTGGCAAGAAGAATTATGGTGTTTTTCAAGAAACAAAGTAAGCCGTGGAGCCTGAGCACTGGCCGTGACATAAGACATTGCTGGACAGGTAGACAAAGACCTTGGCCAACAATCTTATAACATACTTTACAGACCTTGGTCTTCATTCCAAATGATAGGCTGTTACTTAAGGGTTTTAAGTTAGAAGTGATACCTGGTTGTAGGATGAAATTATTAGGGAACAAACTGTATGCAGAGAGATCAGTTAGGTGGTTGTTGCAGTGAGTGAGAATGGCAGTTTAGATTATGTTGGTGATTGAAATTATAAAATAGACAAATTCAAAAGATTTTCAAGAGGTAAAATAGATTCAATTTTGGCTGTAATTTTAAGATTTTTTAAAGCATAAATTCTCAGAAATGGAATAATTTGAGTGGAATTATTTTAAAAGCTCATAATAGATACTGTTTTCTGTGAAGATTATTTCATAGCATTCTCCACTAATAGTATACTTGACTGTTCATTTCCATATACCCTAATTGGCAAAGAACATCACCTTTTTTCTTTTTAATAACTTTTCAAAAGATTGAGTTACTATTTCAATTTTTTGAATGGGGATTGTATCGCCAACTATAATATAATCATTATTGTGTATTACCTTATTTTGGTTTTAGAAAATGTGTGTTTGATTATTAATATCCTATCTCTGAAATTGAAATGCAAACCAAAAGACATAGTAGAAATGTTACCTCAGGAACATGTGGAGGATAATGAACTGGATTTGGGTCAGGTTATTTTGTTGATATTTTTAATAGCCTCACCTCTGTTCAATATAATTTATAAATACCAAGATGTCCTACTATCCTAGACACAGTATTGTAACTGTTTTACCATGAATTTGGACTTAAGCCTCTGAAATTGACTATAGAGATGGAAATAAGGCTTATATAATTTTATAATTACATGAATAAAAAATAAATGCATAGTACCTCTGCCAATACTGAAACTTAGGAAAAACGAGCAGTTCTTTAAGAAGCAATTGAGGTAGTTGCTTTTTCTCCAAAATATCTTGAGTTTAAAAATATTGGCCTTTGATACAAGACTAAAAGTTAAATTCTTAATGTTTTCATGTATTTTCCAAATATGTTTAAAATGACACATTCCTTACAACTTTGTTTTCTCTCTTTTAACAGTTAAAGGATGTTGATACTCGGAAAATCATAAAAGCAATGCTTTCTTATGTGTGGCCTAAAGACAGGCCAGATCTACGAGCTAGAGTTGCCATATCCCTGGGGTTTTTAGGAGGTGCAAAGGTAAGAATGGGAGAAACCACTCATTGTTTTATCGTTATAACTAAGAAATACCATAGTATATTCTAATCATGAACTTTCAGCTAGATAAGCTGCTTTGGGGCAACATGGCCAGCTTTTATGATCTTTAGTTTGCATAATTATTCCGTGGACAGAAATGATATGTTATGTAAGATTTATCTCTGGATCAGAGGACTGATAATCTCAACTTAATGGAATTTATTCCTAAGACCAGTGTGTATGATACAGAAACTTTGGCTGTAACATGGGAAACATAAAGAAGTCCTTAGAGTCTTTTTGCATATAAATCTCCTAAGCATGATTTCTAGTAAGTTGAAAAGAGGAGGAAGACATTTTAGGCACATTGATGGCCATAAGTGGAAAACAATATCAAATGAAAAAAGAAAAAACTATGAAGACAGTCACAAAAGCTGGACATATTTAGTGTCAGGACCCTCTATATTTTAGCAACATCAAGTTTTAATTGTGCTATAAGGTAGTTGTAATAATGACTATGAATTTTCAAGGAAAATTGAAACTTTGAGCAAGTCAGTTTCCTAATTTGTAAAATAAACGTTTTATTATGATGATTAAGTGAATTAACATTATAGGCTTAGAACAATATCTTGAAGGTAAAAGAAACAATATAGATGTTAAAATAAAAATAGAGCAACTTGCTTAATGTGTGCAAGGCTCTGGTTTCCACCTCCAGTACTACAAGAAAATAAATGAGATTTCCAAAATATGGTTGAAAGTGTTTGCTTTAAAGCATAAGTGAAAGTTAGCTATCATTTTGTTATTCACCTTAATATAGAAGGATCAATATCTTGTGTTAGGATCCAGATCTTAGCATTTTTATACGATGTCTATTTCACTTTATTTACTCATTTTTCCTGACCCTAAGCATATATTGAGAAACCTACACATATTACTGCCCTTGGCACCATGGTATTCAAATCTGAATAAAGCAAATTTTCTTCTTGTAAATCACACAGGGCAAGTTTTATTTTGGTGCTCTAATACATGTAGGCCATAAATGATTTAAAGAAGTACCAGTTGCATGTTGTGGCATTTCAGAGAAAAGACAGGAGGAACTACCAAGATGGGAGTCAGGAAAGATTCCTTAGAGATGAAGACATTTTGTTGTTTAGCAACACTGGGAATTGAACCAGGGCCTTATTCTTGCTAGGCTGACACACTACTACTTGAGACATTTCTCCAGCTGGTTTTTGCTGGATATTTTTTTAGATATAATTGTGTATACTTTTCTGCCCAGGCTACCCTTGAGCCTCAATCTTTCTGCTCTCAGCCTCCCAAGTAGCTAGGATGTTGGCATGAGCCTCCAGGGCCCAGTTAGACACGGCTTCTTTGACAGGCTTGAATTGTTGTAGATTTAAGAAATGTAAACATTGCCTCGTAAAAGCATAGAGTATGTAGAAAAGAAGGAATAGTTCCTCTTGGCTCCAGTGAAAGCGAAATATTCCAAAAGGAGCTGGAAGGAAGATTAGACAGATAGAACTCCGCATCATCTAAAATTGAGCAAGTGAATGAATTAATCTCAAAGTGTCTTACAGGTTTGTGTTTCATATGTTAACTCGTTTACTCAGTATTCATTAAGTGTCAATTATATGCCTTTTAGAAATACACTTTTATATGTGTGAATTTATGAGTAATTTTTACACTATTAATTTATTTTAGACAAAAAGGACAACTCCCAATTTGAAATAACTTAACTAAAAACCAAAATAATTATGTGGAAAATAGGAACTTCTGTTTTGAATAGACCAGTAAGGTTAGAGGTTTGCATTGGGAAATTAATCTGGTCTTATTGAAGCAGACAGGTTAAAGTAGTGAGAGATTGAAAATAGAAATACCATTTATTTCATTCATTTATTCAGGAAATACCAACTAGTTATGAGGTCAATATAATAGTTTAGGTAAACAGAAATAGCAGTCTCACTGAAGTGATTGTTGAAATGCTAATATGGGAGAAAAAGATGCCAGAGATACAGTGAGATAGAATCAACAAGACATAGCAAGAGATCAGTTATTAGAAGTTAAAAAAGGAATAGGACTCGATGATGCCAGGGATGGAAATGCCTTTAATAGAAAAAGGTAGTGATGTGGAAATCTTGTTAGAGGAAATAAAGGTCTTAGTTATAGACATGTTAACTTTGAGATGCTAGCAGAACATCTAGACAGAGCACTTCATGTGGCACTACAAGAGGCAGGTCAAGCTTAGGAAAGAGCCCAGGATCGCAGATATTAAGAAATGATACAAGAAATGTACTCATTACCTTACTTATATAACTTATCCCTCTATATATTACCTTTACAATGAGATAAAATATTATTTTTTAAATCTTGGAAAAGATAAATATAAGATTAAAAGAAAAAAAGAGGTGATAGTTGAGACAGTGAAAATTAATGAATTTACTAAGGAAAACAACAGAAATAGAAGATAACTAGGGACAAAAATCTTCATTTTGAAGAGAACATTAAAAGAAACTATATTTATGTTGATTTTAAAGGAAACCGAGGAGGAGTACTTGAAAGACATAAGAGTACAACCAAAATTGAGTATGACTCCATTTTCATATCTTCTTTTATATCTCTGGGCTCTGTTGAGTACTTTCCCACGGACTCTGACTTATTCCTCAAGAGAGTACATACTGCAATCAAGATGCTTAGCAACAGAAAAATAACCTATACTTCATTCTATTTAAGATGGATAGAAAGAACCAAATTACAAATCTAATTTTTGTGGCTAATAGTGAAAATTTTAACTTTTGTATTCATAATTAGCACAGCCCTGGTTGCTGGGTTGTCTTTTACATTAAAATTACTTAAGAGTAAAGGTAATTCTGAGCTCTTATGCAAGTTAAAACTTAGTAAATTGGCCTTTATTCCTTTATTAGCTGAATGTAAATATCTTGCTGACAAGTTAAAGGCAGATGGTTTCCTGGACTTGCTTGTGAATGGAAGAGGACAGGTTAGAACATGACTAAGATAGCAAAGAGGAGGAGTCTTAAGTAATTACATTTATTGGGGTTTATTTTTAGAGTGAGCTTTAATCCTTCAAAAATAAAGATTTCTGTTGCTTGGTGACAGGTCAATATCAGAGCATGAAATCTATATCTAAATTAACTTCCTTAAAGACTAAAATATTTTTAGAAGGCTCATACATGGTTCTTTAGTCAGCAAATGCTATTTGGAAATGGAAAGTGCCGTACTGAAATCTTGTAAACTGGTTATAAGTAAATAAAATGAATAAAGAAAATCCTTTAAGAGTATATTTGGTTCCTTTTGAATCAAGAACAGGATGAGATTGTGAGGTGTTAGGATGAGTGCCTGATAGAACTTTCAAAGCATATAGAAAAGAACTTTAATTTTATTAGATAAGAACTCAGCTGTAGAATAATTTGAGATATGTTGAGCATAGTAGTAGCATTATCTAGTAACATTAATCCCAACAACATCTTCCATCTTCTGCACTGTCATCAGTGTAAAAGGGAGCATTATTCCAAATCTTTAAAAACTGTTTATTGATTATATTTAGCAGTATTGCACATATGTTCTCTAACTGGTGACCAATGATGGATTATTATCCTCTTTCTTCTCTTGGCTCCTTGTTTTTTCTTCAAACCTGATTGCGAGTTCTGACATGTAAACACATTGGTGATCAAAGATCCATTATATTCTGCTCTCCCCTACCATGTCCACATATTCTGTGGTCCAGGAGCATTCTTTTTTTTTCAAATTTTTATTATCAAACTGATGTAGAGAGAGGTTACAGTTTCATACGTTAGGCATTGGATACATTTCTTGTACTGTTTGTTACCACGTCCCTCATTCCCCCCTCCCTCCTCCCCCCTTTCCCTTTCCCCCCATGAGGTGTTCAGTTCACTTACACCAAACAGTTTTGAAAGTATTGCTTTTGTAGTTGTTTCTCTTTTTTTTACCTTGTGTCTCTCGATTTTGGTATTCCCTTTCAATTTCCTAGTTCCAATACCAGTATACACGGTTTCCAATATACTCAGATAAGATTACAGAGATAGTGTAGATACAACCACAGGAAGGTGATAGAAGAACATCATCAATAGTAGAAGCTACAGATACACATGGGATGTTCAAAGTAGTTACAACTGTGATATAACAATCGTTTCCATAATATGGAGTTCATTTCACTTAGCATCATCTTATATGATCATAAGGGTATAGCTACTGGGCTCTTGTGATCCTCTGCTATGACTTGCCTAAACCTGCACTAATTATTCCCAATAAGGGAGGCCATAGAGTCCATGTGTCTTTGGGTCTGGCTCACTTCACTTAGTATAACTTTTTCCAAGTCCTTCCATTTCCTTACAAATGGGACAATATCATTCTTTCTGATAGAGGCATAAAATTCCATTGTGTATATGTACCACATTTTCCTGATCCATTCATCTACTGAGGGGCATGTGGGTTGGTTCCAGATTCTAGCTATGACAAATTGCGCTGCAATGAACATTATTGTGCTGGTGGCTTTACTGTGATTTTGTTTGTGGCTTTTTGGATAGATACCCAAAAGTGGGGTTGCTGGGTCATAGGGGAGTTCTATATTTAGCCTTCTGAGGAATCTCCATACTGCTTGCCAGAGTGGCTGAACCAGTTTACATTCCCACCAACAATGAAGTAGGGTCCCCTTTTGGCCACATCCCCTCCAAAAATTGTTATTGTTAGTTTTCTTGGGATGAGATGGAATCTCAATGTTGTTTTGATTTGCATTTCTTTTATGGCCATTGATATAGAGCACTTTTTCATATGTCTTTGGCCATTGTCATTTCCTCATCAGAGGAGTCTCTTTATAAGTCTGCAGCCCACTTGATGAGGGGGCTACTGGTTCTTTGCGGTTTTGTTTTGGAGGAAGGTAATTTTTTTAGTTCTGTATATATTTTAGATATGCGGCCTTTGTCCATTGAATGGCCGGTAAAGACCTTCTCCCAGTCTGTGGGCTTTCTGTTTATCTTGCGAGCTATGTCCTTTGCCGTGCAGAAGCTCTGCAGTTTGATGCAGTCCCATTTGTCCAACCTTTCTTTGATTTGTAGCTTTTCTGGGTCTTTGTTAAGGAAGTTCCGTCCTGTGCCAAGGAGCCGAAGTTTTTCTCCTACTCCTTACTTTAGTGTTTTCAGGGTGCCTGTTTTGATTTCAAGGTCTTTAATCCATTTGGAATTGATTTTGGTGCAGGGTGATATATAAGGATCTAGTTTTAGTTTGTTGCATGTGTTGAACCAGTTTTGCCAGCACCATTTTTAAAAGAAATTATCTTTCTTCCAAACTATTGTTTTAGCTCCTTTATCAAAGATTAAGTAGGCGTAGTTCTGTGGGTTCATTTCTGGGTCTTCAATTCTGTTCCATTGGTCTTCAGGCCTGTTCCGGTGCCAATACCAAGCTGTTTTTATTACTACAGCTTTATAATACAGCTTGAAGTTGGGTATTGTAATTCCTCCAGCACTGTTCTTTCTGCTTAGGATTGTTTTTGCTATTCTAGGTCTTTTATTGTCCATATGAATTTCTGGATTGCTTCCTCTATTTCATTAAAAAATGGTGTTGGGATATTAATGGGTATTGCATTGAATTTGTAGATAGCCTTTGGCAATATTGCCATTTTGATTATATTAATCCTCCCAATCCAGGAGCATGGGAGGTTTTTCCATTTCCTTAGTTCTGACTTAATTTCATTTTTCAAGCTTTAAAGTTCTCATCAAAGAGATCTTTCACTTCTTTGTTTAAGGTTATTCCTAGGTATTTTATGATTTTGGGGGCTATTGCAAAAGGAGTTGCTTTCCTGATTCGAGCCTCGGTCTTTGGGTCGTTAGCATAGAGAGAGGCCATTGATTTTTTTTTCTTTTTTGGGGGGGGGCAGTCCTGGGGCTTGGACTCAGGGCCTGAGCACTGTCCCTGGCTTCTTTTTGCTCAAGGCTAGCACTCTGCCACTTGAGCCACAGCGCCACTTCTGGCCATTTTCTGTATATATGGTGCTGGGGAATTGAACCCAGGGCTTCGTGTATACGAGGCAAGCACTCTTGCCACTAGGCCATATTCCCAGCTCATTTTTGAGGGTTTATTTTATATCCTGCAACTTTGCCAAAGTTTTGGATCAGCTCTAGTAGCTTGGGGGTAGAGTCTATGGGGTTCTTTAGGTATAGGATCATGTCATCTGTGGAGAGAGAAAGTTTAACTTCATCTTTTCCTATTTGGATCCCCTTTATATTTTCTTCTTGCCTTATTGCTCAGGCTAGGAATTCTAGTACTATGTTGAAGAGCAGGGGAGAGAGTGGACATCCCTGCCTTGTTCCTGATTTTAAAAGGAATGGCTTTAGTTTTTCACCATTTAGAGTTTTTTCCTCTGAGTACTCCCTTTGCTGTGTCCCAAAGGAGCTGGTACTTTGTGTCCCCATCTTGGTTGAATTCCATAAACATTTGAATTTCCATTTTAATTTCTTCAATGATTCGTTGATGGTTCAGCAGTGTGTTGTTTAGTCTCCATGAATTGTAGGATTTTCTGTGGTGGCTGTTTGAGTTGAGCTCTAATTTTATTCCATTGTGGTCTGAGAGAATGCAGGGAATGGTTTTGATACTTCTGAATTTGTACAGATTTTCTTTGTGCCCTAAGATGTGATCTATTTTGGGGAATGTTCCATGTTCTCTGGAGAAGAATGTGTATTCTGTTGTTGCTGGTGGAATATTCTGTAGATGTTGGTTAAGTCTAGTTGGTCTATGCAGTTATTTAGTTCTGTGATTTCTTTGTTCAGTTTTTGGTGTGTTGATCTGTCTAGAGGTGATAGTGGAGTGTTGAAGTACCCAGCTATCAATGTGTTTGGGTCTATGTGTGTTTTTAGAGTCAGTAGTGTTTGTTTGATGAAGTTGGGTGCTCCTGCATTTGGTGTGTGGATAATTAGGATGGTAATATCTTCCTGTAGGAGAGATCCCTTTACTAGTATGTGGTAGCCTTCTTTGTCTCTTCCTACCTTTTTAAATTTGACGTCAATGTTGTCTGATACTAGGATTGCAACTCCAGCCTGCTTATGGGGGCCATTTGCTTGATAGATTTGATTCCAGCTTTTCACTTTTAGAAGATGTTTACTTTTGCTGGATAGATGTGTCTCTTGGAGGCAGCAGAAAAATGGATCTTGATTTTTGATCCAACTTATGAGCCTATGTCGTTTGATTGGAGAATTAAGTCCATTAATTTTGGGAGTTAGGATTGAGCGATGATCGTTTGTTCCTTTCATTATCACTATCTTGTTTAAAGCTGTTTCTTCTCATTTCTTGATCTGATGTTTACTATTTAGTGTTCATTTCTCTGTCTGTATGGGGATCTTGATTATTTTCCCTGTATAGTACATCTTTGAGGATTTTTTGTGAAGCTGGTTTGGTGGAGATATATTGTTTCAGTGTTTCCTTACTGTGGAAGACTTTTATTTGACCTTTGGCTATTAATGAGAGTTTGACTGGGTACACTATTCTTGGATGGTAGTTGTTTTTATTTAGTGTTTGGTATTCCTCATTCCAGGCTCTCCTTGCTTTCATGGTCTCTGCTGAGAAGTCTGGGGTAATTCTGATTGCTTTTCCTTTATAACTGATTGTTTTCTTCTCCCTAACAGCTTTAAGGATTCTTTCCTTGTACTCTACTGATCCTGTTTTGATCACAATATGTCAGTGGGATGTCCTATTCTGGTCTGGTCGGTTTGGGGTTCTAAATACTTCTTGTATCTCTATAGGCCTTTCCTTCTGGATATTTGGGAAGTTCTCAGCTAATATTCTGTTAAATAGGTTGCCTATCCCATTAACTTCTTTCTCCAAGTTTTCCTCAGTCCCTATTATCCTTAAATTGGGCTTCCTGATCGTGTCTTGAATCTCCTGTAGCGATCTGTTTTGTTGATTGGACTGGATTTGTATTGATTTTTGATCTTTCTCCATAGATTCTAGGGAATCTTCAGCTCCTGAGATTCGATCCTCTGCTTCAGTTAATCGGGACTGTAGGCTAGGTACTTGATTTCGAATCTCTTTTCCTTCTGACTGTTCTTTCGTGATGATTTCCATGTCATCTCTTAGGTCTTACATGGACTTCTTTACTTCATTACTTTGGTTTTGAGTGCTGTCTCTCAAATCTTTTACCTGGGTAGCTATCTTTTCATTTGACTCTTGAAGTTCATTTATCTTTCTGTTTGTTGAGGCCATGAAATCATCTATTATTTTATGGAAGGATTGCTGTATTGACTCAGACTTTTCATTTAACATGTTTATCAGTAGACTTTGTAGAGCATTTTGAGGGTTCTCTTGTGTTTTTGATTGACTGCTTTGTTTCCTGCTTGTTTTGAGTGGGAGAAAAGTCTCCATTGTTTGCCATCTTTCTTGTGTTTCTTCTGCCCATTTGGATTGGGAATGCCAATCTACAAGCACCTGTGAGCACCGTTTAAGACCCAAAGCAGAGCTTACCAAGCACTGTTGTGTAAATTTTAGAAGCTCACAATTATATACAGATACCTTGTATACCTGTCTATAAAATTAGTTTTGGTGTTCCTAAAGAATACAATTTCAATATAATAACTGATCCTGCTCCCTGTATTCAGTAGTTACTTATTTACTGCTACAACCCTATGAGCAATTCTTGTTCTTATATTAAGTTCTTTTAGGACTGGCTTTCTCTATGATCCCCTTTGATTCACTCGGATTAAGCAGGCATACCCTCTATCCAATAACCAGGAGTCAATGGAACCTGGAGGTCCTGGCAGTAAGTCAGGAGGGAAAGTTAGAGGTAGTTAAGAGAATAGAGTAAAATGTATTGGGGGTGTGTGTGATGATTTTGGTTTAGTTTCAGTGACGTGGAAATGTGGAGAAGAGTAGAATCAGTAGAAAGAGCAAGGTTAAAATGATAGCCAATGGAGAGTTAGCAGAAAAGAGTGGAGGTATTATTCATAGGAATGTAGTTTTTAAAGAAAGAGAACGCAAAGAGAGAAATAAAGAAAAATTAATGGAAGACAGATGCACAGAGAAAAATTATTTTAAAAAATGAAAAATGAAAAGGAAAAAAAACAGAAAAACGAACAACCAAAAAAAAAAAACTCACACAAAACTTGATAAACAGTTAAAAATGGAAAACAAAAAAACCAACGACGTTTCAGAAGTGAAAAATTTTTTTTAAAAAGTTTAAAAAATGTTTGAAAAGAAAAAAAAATGGAGTCCTCCTTGTTTGGGTGGTCTCTCCTCAGTCTCTGGTTTCCTTGCTATGGTCTGCAGTCTATTTTCCTGATTGGCTGGTTTGACTTGCTTTCAGTTTGCAGGGGGTGGATCTGTTCTGACCATTCTTCCCTGTTAGTGCAATCCTGGGTCTCTGTGGTTCGCACAGCTTGCAGGAAGGCCTTGGGCGTCCTCTGTAGATGGGGATGTGAGCAGTCTCAGGAACCGTGGCTCCTCTGTCTGCTGTGGGTCTGTGGCCTTTAATGCTTGGCTTTGAATAGGCTGTGTACTCAGCAGGGCGGGGCGCCTCTGGCCTGGTTTACCCGGCTGAGAGTAGCTTGCCTGGGGGAGGCTCCTCTCTCCCGGGTGGGGCGGCCGCCTGGGGGAGCTGGCTATGGAATTCAGCTCCGTTTCGGGCTGGGAATTGGGCTTCCTCTGTGATGGGACCATTTATCTGTCTCAGGAACTGTTTGTTCTCCTGTCTGGTTTTTCCATGCTGCTGGTAGCTGCTTGCCGCTTTTGCTTTAAATTTAGAAATTCCGGCGGGCAGGGCAGGGCACCTCTGGCTAAGCGGAGGCCCAGGACGAGCCTCCTGCCTGGGCCAGGGGCGTTCTCCTGGGCGGAGCTGGCTCTCACTGGTCGGTCCCTCTTGCCCTTTTCAAAGATGGCTCCTTTGTCCTCGCTTTCCCCAGGCCCGCTTTAGTTCCAATCTGGTCTGACCCTATGCCAGTGTCAAAGATGGTGCTTTGCTCTGGCGGTGGGGGAAGGGCTACCTTCCAGAAGCTGCTCTGTGGGCACGAATGAGAATATCTTTCATGGGGTACTCACACTTTCTCTGCGATTTCATCCCGTCCATGCTCAGCCGCCATCTGGAGGATTTTTCCCTGGTCTACGCTGTGTGCTTTAGCCGCGCGTGCGTTTTGCTGTGCCTGGTGCTGTGCGCACTGGCACGGCTGGTGGACACCGCCTGGAGCTCAAATCTGTGTTTTCAGACGAGCAAAGTCGATTTTTCCTTCCTGGCCAGAATCCCTGTACTGTTAGAACTTACTCTGGCTGTCTTTCTAGGAGTAAAAGTTTCTATGGGGTGAGAAAACTGCGATGTCGGAGGGAGCTCAGCTAAGGCTTTGCTGCTCCTCTGCCGTCTTCCCAGAAGTTCGGTCCAGGAACATTCTCAGCCTTAATAAGCTTTTCATATGTCTGCGTGGCAGTGGTGGTGTTATAACTAGGCCTGGGGCATAGGTGAGAGAGAAAGAATAAGGAAATACGAAGTAAGAAAAGGAATTGTCTCATGCTTAATGTATGTGGGACCACAGTGTATTGTCTACTTACTTATTACCATTGTGTGTTCTGTTCATTTTGAGGGTCTAAAGGTTATCATTCCTTCATCTGAGGCCAAGATTGCAAAGATAAACTATATTATTACAGACAAATTTTTGAGTCTAGAGTAGACCTGGAGGGGTAGGTATTCTTCCATCAGAATTGGAACAATTCTATCTTGCGTGTTGGGGTTTTGTATGACATATATTTTAGGGGTTTTGCAGCCACATGAGAAAAAGAGATAACAAAACATGATTTGTTTTCATTTGTGTGTGTATGTGTGTGTGCATGCAGATGCATGTGTGTGTGTGTGTGTGCACCCCACACGTGCTAGTGCAAGTACTGAGACTTGAACCCAGGGCCTAGGCACTGTCCCTGAGTTTTTTCACTCAAAGTTTTCCCATTTGAGCCATAGCTTTACTTCTAGCCTCTTGGTGGTTAAATGGAGGTAAGAATCTTAAGGATTTTCCTGTACAGGTTGGCTTTGAACTGCAATCTTTAGATCTCAGCCTCCAAAGTAGCTAGGATTACAGATGTGTGCCACCAGTGCCCAGGTTTTCTTTATCCTTCAAATTCTTGTAGATCATAAACATTCTCATAATTATGGTCTCTGTATGTATAACAGGAGAAATCACGTAATCTTTTGTCTGTGTGTGTGTGTGTGTGTGCGTGCGTGTGTGCGTGTGTGCCATGCCAGTACACTAGGTTGAACTCAGGGCCTCAAGCTGTCACTTGGTGTTTCTACTCAAGGCTGACAGGCTAGTGCGCTTGAGCCACATCTCTACTTCCAGCTTTTTGCTGGCTAATTGAAGATAAACATCTCATAGACCTTCCTGCCTGAGTTAGCTTCAAGCTGGGTTCCTTAGATCTCAACCTGAACAGCTAGGATTATAGATGTGAGCAACCAGTGCCTCACTCACATCATCTTTAATCTGGGAATTTTTAGTTCTTTTTCACAGGTGCAAAGAACTTTTTTTTCTACCAAGGGCCATTTGGGTATTTGATAATACAAGTATTAATACAAGCATAAGGCAGTGGGCAGTCAAGGAAAAGCATATGTGTGTGTGTCCAATCATGTACCAAATGGTTTCATTAGCTTTCTACAAAGATTCCACACCCCTAATGTCTTTTAAGCCTTCCTACTAATGTACTAGTACTTTTCATACCATAATACCAGGATTCAAGAAAACTACAAAACAGATTTACCAAATTCATGAGATTTTTACAAATAGATATTATCCTTAATGTTCCTCAAAATGTTTATTCATATTCTCTAATCAACACCAGCTTGAAAAACACTTAATTGACAGAAATTGTGGGCAGAAGAAATTCGAGTATCAGATGCCAAATGGCACTTTTGATTAATAATTGTTAAAAATTAAGGTATCTTTAAAATTATAAAATAACTTTTGGAGAGAGCATGATTTATTAAAATAAAATCAATATGCATTTTCTCCAGGGATGCAGCTATTAAATAAGAAGAAATATATGAATTGAGAAAACTCTTATTGACTACTTGGTGCAAAGTAATGGCCAGGAAGCTGGGAATAAAAATAGGGGAAAAAATGTGGGCTTAGTCTACCTGGAGTTGTACCATACTCAAGGAGAAAAATATAAATAATAATAAAACATCTATCATATAACATCCAAAGGAAGACACTATTGAAGCCTTGGGAGTGCCATAAAGTAGGTATTTAGGGGAAGCTTCATGGAGGCAACTAGCCTCCTTTGACATTTGTAACTTCAGATTTTCATGTACTTCTTGTTTGATCTCGATTTTAAAAAAATCTGAATAATATTTTTAAGATGAAACAGTACTACATGGAACCTGGAGAAGTATGATTTATACCATCGAGTATTTTTTTTTAATTAAAAGGTTTATATTTTTGCAGAACTTGAAAGACTGAAAGTTTAGCCATGCTAGGCTACTTAGCAAGACCCTGTTATCAAAAAATAAAGGATGGGGGCTGGGGATATGGCCTAGTGGCGAGAGAGCTTGCCTTGTATACATGAGGCCCTGGGTTCGATTCCCCAGCACCACATATACAGAAAACGGCCAGAAGTGGTGCTGTGGCTCAAGTGGCAGAGTGCTAGCCTTGAGCAGGAAGAAGCCAGGGACAGTGCTCAGGCCCTGAGTCCAAGGCCCAGGACTGGCCAAAAAAAAAAAAAAAAAAAAAAAAGGTTGAAAATGAAAATATAACTTAGTAGTAGAACACTTGCCTTGACTATGCACATTGCCTGGCCTAAGGATCTGGGTTTGAGCCCCAGCACTGAAATCAAAAGCTTTTAGACATTTTAGATTTACAGAAAAATTGAACAGTGAGTACAGTCTTTTTGTTCTGTTTTTTGTTTTGCCAGTCCTGGAGCTTGGAGACAAAGGACCCTGAACACTGTCTCTGGCTTCTTTTTACTCAAAGCTAACACTCTATCACTTGAGCCACAGCACCACTTCTGGCTTTTTCTGTTTATGTGGTGCTGAAGAATCGAACCCAGCATGTGTGCAAGGCAAGCACTCTACTGCTAAACCACATTCCCAGCTCGAGTACAGCCTTTATATACCTGTTTCCTCTCACACATAGTTTCTTTTTTTATTGATGTTTTGTGTTTGTATGGTACATTTGTTAAAATTGGTAGACCACCTATTTAAAAGGTACATTATGGTTAACTAAACCTGTAATTTACATTAGAATTCATTTTTATTGTACAGTTACATAAATCATGTATCCAGTATAGTATCATAAAGAAGAATTTCACTGCTTTAGAACCTGATGAGATCCACCCATTCATCCTTCATACTTTCCTCCCAAATTCTCTATAGCCACTGATTTTTTTTTTTTTTTTTTTTTTTTTTTTTGGCCAGTCCTGGGCCTTGGACTCAGGGCCTGAGCACTGTCCCTGGCTTCTTCCCGCTCAAGGCTAGCACTCTGCCACTTGAGCCACAGCGCCGCTTCTGGCCGTTTTCTGTATATGTGGTGCTGGGGAATCGAACCTAGGGCCTCGTGTATCCGAGGCAGGCACTCTTGCCACTAGGCTATATCCCCAGCCCTAGCCACTGATTTTTTTAAAAAAAAATTGTCTCTCTAGCTTTACCTATTCCAGAGTGTCAGGTAATTGGAATCTTAGGTAGTTGATTTTTTTTTCCCAGACTGACCTTTTGGTTATTAATGAGTACTGCAGATTTATCCATATCTTCTTGTGACTTGATAGCTCATTTTTAAAAACTGCAACTGAGGTTTGAACTCAGTCTCCTGCTCACTAGGCAGGTACTCCAGCACTTGAACCACACCTCCAGCCCCTTCTGCTCTGGTTATATTTGAGATTAAGGTCTTACTGTTTGCCTGGATTGGCCTGGGCCACAAACCTCCAATTTATACTTCCCACCATAACTGGGATGATAGGTTTATGCCAGTATACCCAGCTAATGGTTGAGACACAGTCTTGGAAACTTTTTGCTGGGCCTAGTCTCAAACCCTGTTCCTCTTGATCTTTATCTCTCTAGTAGCTAGGATTATAGGAATAGACAACTAGTGACTGGAGTCAGTTCTTTTTTGTGTGTGTGCCTGTCCTGGGTCTTGAACTCAGGGCCTGGATGCTTCCATGAACTTTTTTTTCTCATTGCTAATACCTTACCAGTTGAGCCATACCTTCACTTCCAGCTTTTTGGTAGTTAATTAGAGATGAGAGTATCACAGGCTTTCTGCCTGGGCTGGCTTGGAACTGTTTTCCTCAGACCTCAGCCTTCTGAGTAGCTAGGATTATAGGAGTGAGCTACTGGTATCTGGCTACTCATTTCTTTTTATTGCTGAATAATATTCCATTGTATAGATGTAACTATGTTTGTCCAATCACCTATAGAAGGATATCTTGATTGCTTCTTGATTTCATTAGTTAGAATAAAGCTGCAATTGCTATCAATGTACAGTTTTTGTGTGGGCCTAAGTTTCAACTAATCTGCATATAAAACAATGCAATTACTAGATTCCATGGAAAGAATATATTTAGGTTTTCTTTAAAAAAACCAAACAAACTATTTTTCTGGTTGCTATACTACCGCTACTAGCAATGAGAGTTCCTGTTATTGCTCAGCCAGCATTCAGTGTGGTTTTAAAGTCATTCTAATAGGTATGCGATAGCATATCTTTTTTTTTTTGTGGTACTGGCATTTGAAGTTAGGCCCTTGCTCTATACTAGATTCACACCTCTAGCCCCTTTTGGTATTGATTGTGTTGGAGGTACTTTATGCTTAAGGTAGACCTGGGCTGCCATACTCATACCTCCCCATGTTACCTGCAGGAGACAAGTGTGCATGACTACACCCAGTCATTGTGCTTCGACAGTAACTGAGATAACTGGTGTGAACCACTGTGCTCAGCCATTAATTGAGATGGGGCCTTGTGGTCATTTATGCCCAGGCTGGCTTCAAACTACAGACTCCTGAACTTTGCCCTCACAAGGATTTAAGATAACAGTCTTGAGCAACTGTGCCTTGGTGACACCTCCTTTTTGTTCTAAT
This sequence comes from Perognathus longimembris pacificus, assembly GCF_023159225.1. Lineage (NCBI taxonomy): Eukaryota > Metazoa > Chordata > Mammalia > Rodentia > Heteromyidae > Perognathus > Perognathus longimembris. The sequence goes on from NC_063188.1 coordinate 57,885,230, forward strand.
ATGTAATTGCATCACTGGCATATGACATTGAACATCTTTTCATATGTTCCTTTTCTATCTGTATATTTTCTTTGATGAGATGTCTAGACGTTCAAGTCTTTGGTCTCTTTTTTAAAACATCAGAATGTTTTCTTATTGCAGTTTTAAAGTTATTTCTGTATTTTGGATGACAGCCTTTTGTCATACGACCATTTTGCAAATATTTTTCCCAGTCTATGGCTTATATTTTTTTTATTTATTTATTTATTTATTTATTTATTTATTTATTTATTTATTTATTTATTTATTTATTTATTTATTTATTTTGCCAGTCCTGGGCCTTGGACTCAGGGCCTGAGCACTGTCCCTGGCTTCTTCCTGCTCAAGGCTAGCACTCTGCCACTTGAGCCACAGCGCCGCTTCTGGCCGTTTTCTATATATGTGGTGCTGGGGAATCGAACCTAGGGCCTCGTGTATCCGAGGCAGGCACTCTTGCCACTAGGCTATATCCCCAGCCCTTTATTTTCTTGATGGTATCTTCTGCTGAACAGAAAATTTAATTTTAATGAATCTAGCTTATTCAGTTTAGATCTTTTGTAATGTGTGCATTCAGTGATACAAGTTTCTCTCTGAGCATTGTTTCTATGCATCCCACAAACTTTGATAATTTTCATTTTATTTTACTTATTTCTGAATACTTTTATCTTTAATTAGTTGTACAGTGTTGCCATTCACCAAAGCAATTTATGAATACAATGCATATTGATCAATGTCATCCCTTTCAGCATTTTTACCCACCCCTGCCAACCCACACTGAATTTTTGCCATTTAACAAAATGTATAATGCATTTTGATCTGTGTCATCATTTCAACATCTTCACCCCTTCAACCAGGTCCTCCCCTTATATTTCTCAATTCTGTGGTATGTATAAAGAATTGTTGTCTACATTCTCCCCCCCCCCATCTTCCCTTCTTTCTTCTACCCCTTCCCCTCTTGGCCATACCCTCTCTTGCAAGTACCCGTTTCCTGTTACTTGTTTTGTTGGGCATTGACTTAGTCTTTTTAAAAAAATATATACTATTTGCACTGTCCATAGAGTTCAGAATATTGTAAATTTTCTTTTGAAGCTTTTTTTGATTTACTGAGGTATTTAGAAATATGTTGTTTAAACAGAGATATGTCAGCTGTCTTTCTGTTATTGGTTGTTAATTTGTATCTGAGAACATATTTTCTATGTTATATATTTTTACATGTATTTTATAGCTTAGATGGTGGATTATCTTGGCGAATGATCTATGTGAGCTTGAGAAAAATGTGCATTGTTGGGTAAAGTATTCTATATGTCATTTAGACCTAAGTGATTGATAGTCATTAGTCATTGGTCATTTCTACTATATCCTTTTTATTTTTACCTATTTTCTTTTGTCACTAATAAAATCTCCAGTTATAAATAGAGGAATCATTGCTTTTTCTTATTACTGATCAATTTTTGCCTCATGTATTCGATATTTTGTTAAGTGCATACACAGTATGGTTGTTACTTGCTTTAGGGGAATCTACCCCTCTATCATTATGTAATGCCCCTTTCCTCTGTTAATTTTCCATGAGCTGAAATCTGCATTACTTTCCTGGTCTGGAAGTAATGTAGCCAGTCATTCAGCTTTACTTTGTTTAGTGTTACCATGGTATATTTCATTGACCATTTACTTTAATTCATTGTATTTTTATATTAGGGTCTTATAGTTGGATCATAATGTTTTAAATCCTCTCTGGAAATCTGTCTTTATTGGCATACAAAATTCACATTTAAAATGACTTTATTGATATAATGGTATTAATATTAACCATATATGTAATTATTTTCCTTTGATTGCCTTTGGTTTTTATTTATTGATTTATTTAGGGCCTCACACTTGCCCCACTTGTCTGCTTATGTCTGACACTAACAATTGAGCCATAGCTCCAGTCCAGCTTTTTGCTGTTTTTTTTTTTTTTTGCCAGTCCTGGGCCTTGAACTCAGGGCCTGAGCACTGTCCCTGGCTTCTCTTTGCTCAAGGCTAGCACTCTGCCACTTGAGCCACAGCGCCACTTCTGGCCATTTTCTATATATGTGGTGCTGAGGAATCGAACCTAGGGCTTCATGTATACAAGGCAAGCACTCTTCCCACTAGGCCATATTCCCAGCCCCACTGTTTTTCTCTCTCTGTGTGTGTGTGTGTGTGTGTGTGTGTGTGTGTGTGTGTGTGTGTGTGTGTGTGTGTGTGTGTGTGTGTTTGGTAGAGTCTTACTAACTTTTTAGTGTAGGCTGACTTTGAACTATGATCCTGTGAATCTCAGCTTCCTGAGATAGCTGGGATAATTGGTGTGAGTCTCTAGAGCCCAGTTTGTTCTTTGATTTAAATATTTTTCTTTGTGGCCAAAGAGTTTACAATATACATTGCTGGCTAATCCACTGTCTACTTTTACATAACATTTTACTACCATATAGGTAGTATAAACTATAGTATTCTTAGTCTGTTCATCTGATCACACATATTGGTATCATTCATTTCAATTGTCTATATAAGCTTCCATTAATATAATACACAATTGCTGCTATTATTTCAAAGAAACTATTATGTATTTGATCAATAAAAAAATTCACAGGTGCAGTGACTCATGCCCATAATCCTTGCTATTTGGGAGACACAGATTGGTACAACCTTGGTTAAAGGTCAGCCCAACCAAAAAGCACGATGCCATCCCAACCAGTAAAGCTGGTTGTAGTAGTGCATACTTGTCATCCTAACAGCGCAGGAGACATTAAACTGGAGGCTGGTCAGCCCAGGCATAAAGCAAGGCTCTATTAGAAAAATAAATAAATCAAAAAAGACTAGGATTACACCTGTTACAAGTAGTAGAGTGCCTACCTAGCAAGCATAAAGCCTTATTCAGCCCCTAATATTGCCAAAAAATTGAAAAACTAAATGTTCTCTGTTTTTCATTAATTTATTATTTCCCTAATACACTTCCTTTTTTTGCCAGTCCTGGGGCTCAAGCTGGTTTTAGCACTGTCCCTGAGCTCCTTTTTGCTCAAGGCTAGCACCCTACCACTTGAGCCAAAGCTTCACATCCAGTTTTTTCTGTGATTAATTGATGATAAGAGTCTCAAGGAAACTTTTCTGCCCACACTGGCTCTGAACCATGATCTTCAGATCTCAGCCTCCTGAGTAACTAGGATTGTAGGTATGCGCCTGTGTATGTATGAGCACCTGGCTTAAACTTCCATTTTTAAATATAGATCTAAATTCTTAACCTGTATAAATTTTTTTCTTTCTGACGAACTTTTAAATATAGTTCTTGCAAATATATGTAATGACAAAAAATTCCCTCAATTTTTGCTTTTTAAAAATATTTATGCTGGGTACATGTGGGTCATGCCTGTAAATCCTAGCTACTCAAGAGTCTGAGATCTGAAGATTGCAGTTTAAATCTGGCCAAGGATAGGAAAGTGCAAGAGATTCTTATCTCCAATAAACTACTCAGGAAAGCCAGAGTGGCACTATGGCTCAAGTGGTAGAGCACAGAGAGGCTTGAATAGTGCCTAGGCCCTTAGTTCAAGACCCAGGACCAACAAAAAGTTAAATTTTCATTTATTTTTGTTAGTACCAAGGTTTGAACTCAGGGTTTTGCGCTCTCACTAGGCTTGTTTGCTCTCAGGTCTACAATTTGAGCTACATCTCTAGTTGGGCATTTTTGCTGGCTAATTGGAAATAGAGTCTCATGGACTTTTTTGCCTGTCTGGCTTTGAACCATGATCCACAGATCTCAGCCTCCTGAATAGCTAGGATTACAAGTGTGAACTATTGGTACCTGGCTAATTTTTGCTTTTTTAGAAAATGTTTAATTTTTCTTGACTTTTAAAGGAAATTTTACAAAGTACAGATTTTAGGTTGTAGTTTTTTTCTTTGAACAATTTAATTTACTCTCTTCTTGCTTCCATGGTTTCTGAAGAGAAGTCCAATGTTATTTTTATCCTAGTTCTTTTACAGGTAAGGTATTTTTTTTCTTTAGCTTCTTTTAAAATTCTCTCTTAGATTTTCAGAAGTTTGAATATGATATGCCAAGCTGTAGTTTTTATTTTTATCCTGCTTGATGTTTTCTGAGTTTCCTACATCTGTGGTTTGATGTTTTCAATTTTAGGAAATTCTCCACCATCATTATTTGTTATTTCTTGATGTTACTTTTTCTCTTTCCCTTTTTGTGTTCATGTTATACATTCTGTACCTTTTGTAATTGCCCAGTGATTCTTGCATATTCTTTTTAACTTTTTTTGTTGTTTTGTTCTTCATTTTGTGAAATTCCTATTGACATCATCTTGAAGCTCACTCATTCTTTTTGTTGTTGTTTTATTTATTTTCTTTATTGTCAAAGTACAGAGGTGTTAGTTTCATATGTAAGGCAAGTACATTACTTATCCAACTTGTTACCTCCTCCCTCATTTTTCCCCAGCTCCCCCCCCCCCCCCCATGACTTGTACGGTTAGTTTACACCAATTGGTTTTGTAAGTATCACTTTTGCAATGGTTTATCTTTTTATCCTTTGTCTCTCATTTTTGGTATTCCCTTTCCCTTCTCTAATTCCAATACATGTCTATACATTCCTTGCTTCTGTCCTCTCTACCGATGAACCTATCAAAGACATTCTTTATTTCTATTATGGTTATGTTTCATTTTTAGAATAACCTTTGTATTTTTCTTAGAGTTTCTTCTTCTCCTCACTGTCTATGTTACCTATCTGTTCATGCATTCTGTCTGCTTTTTCCATTGGAGCCTTTAGCGTATTAATTATAATCATTTAAATTCCTGGTCTGTTTGTCCTAAGATATCAGCCTTTTCTTAGTTGATTCTAATGTTACTTTCTTTATTCAGACTACTTATTGCCTCTTAGCATACCTATTGTAATTTTGCTTTTGAAATCGAACATGATGCATTGAATAAAAGATACTGAGGTGACTAGGCCTTTAGTGTGAGGTTTTATGTTTTACATGGCTAGGTCTTCGCTGTGTTTATTGTACCTATATATTTTGGATGAAAGTTTCCTATGTTTTTTTTCTGAATGATTATTTATTGTCAAAGTGATGTACAGAGGGGTTACAGTTTCATACGTAAGGCAGTGGGTACATTTCTTGTGCAATTTGTTACTTCCTCCCTCATTTCCCCCCTCTCCCCTCCCACTTTCTCTCTCCCTGTTTCCTATGTTTTGTTTCCTCTCTGTTTTGGACTTTTCCTAGAGCTCTTTTTAAAAATATCTGAGATCTCCATCTTGCAGTCCCTTCTGTTGTAATTGCACTTATTACAGGGGAGCCCTATTGATGTGACTATAAGTGGAGTAGGGAGAATCTTTCTGTAATCATTTGACTAGGTCTCAGACTTTCAGTGAGCCTCTACCTCTATGATGTGACCCTCACAATTGCTTCTCAGCTTTCATCTCCCCACTTAGGTGAGACAGGAAAGCAAGAGAGCCTGAAGCTAGATATCTCCCTTCTCTCTGGATGGTTATACTGTGATAAACCCCAAGTCAGGGAAAGCCTTTGAGAACAGAGTATTTTGGGTCTTCCATACCCTACTTGAAATAATGCAGATTTTTTTTTTCTCATTTAGTCACAAGTTTACATGTATACACACACACACACACACACACACACACACACACACACACACACACACATACATACATATCCATAGCACCTTTTGTTGCTACTGGAAGTGCTATGGTTTGGGTAAATTACTCAAAAAGACCCGTGTCTTAAATGCTTGGTCCCCATCTTGTGACACTTTTAAAAAGTGACAGAGCCTTTTAGGGGGTGGAACCTGTTTGGAAGTCCTCTACTTATATTGGGGCTTGCCCTTAAAGGGAATATTGGAACCTTGACCCTCTCTTCCTTCCTGGCCTCCATGTATTGAGCAGGTCACACACACTCCCATACATACCCCACCATCAGGTACTGAAAACTCTGAAATTAAGGCAAAAATAAACATATCCTATTAAGTTTTCTCAGATATTTCCCAGTAATGTGTAGCTGGGTAGCTCAAGAGGTAAGATGGACATATATGGACCCCTAGCAGTCAGTATGTAGATACAGCTATCTTTTTAGTTTCATGCTACATTTGGTATTGATGAAACAGAAAACTTGAGACAGGATGATTCATACAGAATAAAAGCTTATTTGGGCTCAAGGTGGTGGAGCTGGGAATGGATCTGATATCTGTTCAGCTTCTGACAAGGGCCTCCCATTATTTCAGTTCATGATAGAAAGTTGGACATTAGCTACATAGTTGAGAAGAGTGGCTCTGCTTTATAACAGCTTATTCTTGTAACTCATCCAGTTACACAAGCACTCACTACTTCAAAATTGAAAATAGTTCCTAGCTAGGTACAGTGTCTTACACCTATAATCCTACCTACTTAGGAGGCAGAGATCAGGAGAATCACAGGCCAAGCCCAGCCCTGAGCTAAAATGTAGGACCCTATTTGAAAAATAACTGCAAACAGAAAGGAATGGAGATGTGGTTCAATTGGTAGAACACCTGTCTAACAAGTACATGGACCTGAATTCAAACCCTAGAACTTCCAAAAAATAAATAATAAAAAGTCCCACAAGAGTGTTACCAGTGCTTCCAAGCAAACTTGTCGTCTCATAAAGGCCCCATTCTCCTAACACACATCATGACAACTAATTTTCCACATGATTTTTTGATGATTTTACTTTGTTCTTAACTCTGTTCTTTAATTACTATTCCAGACTCGTATCCTTTTGTGTTAAAAATTAAATGAATTCAACTTTTAGTGATATACCCATCTGAAAATTCAAGAGTTTAGTAAGTTACATGATTTTAACCTTGCAGCCAATGAAAATGTGTTTTAGGGATATGCCTTTATTTCTCTTGTACTTAATATGAACATTGCAGTTATAAATTAAATATATTTTTTGATTTTTGATACATATTTACAGTCTAGTAAAAACAACAAGTTTCTTCTTTGGAAAATAACAGACATATGAAACTTCATATGGAGGTTGGTTTTGATTACAACAGTATCATCTAGCCTTATTTTTAGATATCTTCTGTACCTAGGAAGCCAGATCTATTATAATGTAAGCCCTTATCTTTTTTAAAATAACATACAGTAGAATGGACTTTGATAAGCATTTTTATGATTTTAATATACACAGAGGCTTACACATAAACATATATTCATACTATTGCCTCCACAGTTGGAACACAGACAAATGACATCACCTCCAGAATCTCCCTTGTAGTTACATCCTCTTCAGAGCCCTAACTGCTCATTTTGAGTATACCCTATATTTTAGTGAGTTTTCTTTTGCCCTAACAAAACACTCAAAACTATACACATTATAAAGAAGGAAATTTATTTAACTCACAGTTCCAGAGGTTCCACAGCATGGTGCTAGCTTCTGTTTGACTGTGGTGAGGATTTGAGCTATATTACAACATGGTGGATGGGATTTTGGTAGGAATGCATGTGAGAGGGAGAGATCAGATGGTTAGATGGGAAACCAGAAATTCAGGAGCTCACTTTTTATAACAAGCTACCAGAGACTAACCAGGATCCCATTACACCCCACCTCTTAATGGTCTCTATCATTAATCTAAATCATTGTGTATGCTAGTTCTATGCTAGTTCCTTTATTTTTGTTTATTGTTGAATAGTATTCCATGAACTGAGTATATTAGAGTATATTTACCCATTCACCCATTCAAGGACATTTTGAGTTCTTTTTAATAAAATCTGTAGTAATTATAACTAGAGTTGCTATTCTGAATATTCAGGTACAGATTTTTGTGTGAACCCAATGTTCCATTTCTCCAGAAAATACCCAGGAATTGAATATTAGGTCGCAAAGTGCCAGAGAATGGGCATACAGCTCAAGTTGTAGAGCACTTGACTGGCAATCGTGATTCTCTCGCTTCAATCTTCAATACTGTCCCTCACCCCCACCAAACCAAACAAAAAAATTGACCAAACTGTTTCCCAGAGTAATTCTTTTCTAAAATGCCATCAGTAATGTGTGACAGCGTTCCTTTTGCTTTGTTTTTTGCTATCATCCTCTTGTTATTGTTGAGAATATAGTGGTATCTTATGGTGATAATTTATGCTTTTCTATGGGCTAATGATACTGAACATCTTTGTGCTTAGTTGCCATCCACATATCCACCTTTATAAAGAAGTGTTTTATTTTTAATTGAACTGGTTGTTTTTCTTCTTGAATGTAGTGAATTCTTTATTATGGATAAAAGTTCTTTCTCAAATATATGATTTGCAGATCTTTTTTTCCCATTCAAAGCTTGTTTTTAAAATTCCTTTAATAGTGTCTCATCTGGAATAAATGTTTTTAATTTTGATAAATTCAAATTTATCATTTTTGTCTTTATGTGTTATACTTTTGTTATATCTAAGAATTGTTTGGCTAACTCAAGGTTGTAAAGATTTTCTCTGTTTCCTTCTAATGTTTCATATTTTTATCTTTTCCATTTAAATATGTACTCGATTTTAAATCAGGTTTGGGTGGAGGTTTATTTATTTTTGTCCCATTTTCCAATATGAAGGCTACTCTTTCCCCATTGAATTTTGTTTGTTTCCTATTGCTGCTATAACAAATGATCATATCCTTAGTAATTAAGCATAAATTCTTGCATTTCTATCAGAAGTCCAAAATTAAACACTTGGTCAAGGTAAAGCTGTTGGTCAGAGCTGTACTTTTTCCAGAGATTTTTGTGGAAAATCTGTTTCCTTTCCTATTCTTGCTTCTGTAGTTTGCTCGCATTCCTTGGCTGATTATCTCTTACTTCACCTTCAAAGTCAACAGTATGTTCATATGTGGCTCTGACCTTCTTGCTTTTCTTTTCTTTTTTTTTCAAGTTTTTATTATCAAACTGATGTACAGAGAGGTTACAGTTTCATACGTTAGGCATTGTATACATTTCTTGTACTGTTTGTTACCTCTTCCCTCATTCCCCCCTCCATCCTCCCCCATTCCCTTTCCACCCATGAGGTGTTCAGTTCACTTACACCAAACAGTTTTGTAAGTATTGCTTTTGTAGTTGTTTCTCTTTTTTTTTACCTTGAATCTCTCAATTTTGGTATTCCCTTTCAATTTCCTAGTACTGATACCAGTATAGACAGTTTCCAATATACTCAGATAAGATTACACAGATAGTGTAGGTACAACCACAGGAAGGTGACAGAAGAACATCATCAATAGTAAAAGCTACAGATACACATGGGACATTGAAGTAGTTATAACTGTGATATAACAATCGTTTCCATAACATGGAGTTCATTTCACTTAGCATCATCTTATATGATCATAAGGGTATAGCTATTGGGCTCTTGTGATCCTCTTCTGTGACTTGCCTAAACCTGTGCTAATTATTCCCAATAAGGGAGACCATAGAGTCCATGTTTCTTTGGGTCTGGCTCACTTCACTTAGCATAATTTTTTCCAAGTCCTTCCATTTCCTTACAAATGGGGCAATGTCATTCTTTCTGATAGAGGCATAAAATTCCATTGTGTATATGTACCACACATCTACTGAGGGGCATCTGGGTTGGTTCCAGATTCTAGCTATGACAAATTGCGCTGCAATGAACATTGTTGTGCTGGTGGCTTTACTGTGATTTTGCTTGTGGCTTTTTGGATAGATACCCAAAAGTGGGGTTGCTTTGTCATAGAGGAGTTCTATATTTAGCCTTCTGAGGAATCACCATACTGCTTGCCAGAGTGGCTGAACCAGTTTACATTCCCACCAACAATGAAGTAGGGTTTCCTTTGGCCACATCCCCTCCAACAATTGTTATTGTTAGTTTTCTTGATATATGACATTCTTACTGGGGTGAGATGGAATCTCAATGTTGTTTTGATTTGCATTTCTTTTATGGCCAGTGATGTAGAGCACCTTTTCATATGTCTCTTGGCCATTCTCATTTCCTCATCAGAGAAGTCTCTTTTTAAGTCTTCAGCCCACTTGATGAGGGGGCTATTGGTTCTTTGCGGTTTTGTTTTGGAGGAAGGTAATTTTTTTAGTTCTGTATATATTTTAGATATGAGGCCTTTGTCCATTGAATGGCCGGTAAAGATCTTCTCCCAGTCTGTAGGCTTTCTGTTTATCTTGCGAGCTATGTCCTTTGCCGTGCAGAAGCTCTGCAGTTTGATGCAGTCCCATTTGTCCAACCTTTCTTTGATTTGTAGCTTTTCTGGGTCTTTGTTAAGGAAGTTCCGTCCTGTGCCAAGAGCCCAAGTGTTTCTCCTACTCCTTCCTTTAGTGTTTTCAGGGTGTCTGTTTTGATTTCAAGGTCTTTAATCCATTTGGAATTGATTTTGGTGCAGGGTGATATATAAGGATCTAGTTTTAGTTTGTTGCATGTGTTGAGCCAGTTTTGCCAGCACCACTTGTTAAAGAGGCTATCTTTCTTCCATACTATTGTTTTAGCTCCTTTATCAAAGATTAAGTAGGCGTAGTTCTGTGGGTTCATTTCTGGGTCTTCAATTCTGTTCCATTGGTCTTCAGGCCTGTTCCAGTGCCAATACCAAGCTGTTTTTATTACTGTAGCTTTATAATACAGCTTGAAGTTGGGTATTGTAATTCCTCCAGCACTGTTCTTTCTGCTTAGGATTGTTTTTGCTATTCTAGGTCTTTTATTGTTCCATATGAATTTCTGGATTGCTTCCTCTATTTCATTAAAAAATGGTGTTGGGATATTAATGGGTATTGCATTGAATTTGTATATAGCCTTTGGCAATATTGCCATTTTGATTATATTAATCCTCCCAATCCAGGAGCATGGGAGGTTTTTCCATTTCCTTAGTTCTGACAATTTCATTTTTCAAGCTTTTAAAGTTCTCATCAAAGAGATTTTTCACTTCTTTGGTTAAGGTTATTCCTAGGTATTTTATGATTTTGGGGGCTATTGCAAAAGGAGTTGCTTTCCTGATTTGAGCCTCAGTCTTTGGGTCGTTAGCATAGAGAAAGGCTATTGATTTTTTTTCTTTTTTGGGGGGGGGGGCAGTCCTGGGGCTTGGACTCAGGGCCTGAGCACTGTCCCTGGCTTCTTTTTGCTCAAGGCTAGCACTCTGCCACTTGAGCCACAGCGCCACTTCTGGCCATTTTCTGTATATATGGTGCTGGGGAATTGAACCCAGGGCTTCGTGTATACGAGGCAAGCACTCTTGCCACTAGGCCATATTCCCAGCCCATTTTTGAGGGTTTATTTTATATCCTGCAACTTTGCCAAAGTTTTGGATCAGCTCTAGTAGCTTAGGGGTAGAGTCTATGGGGTTCTTTAGGTATAGGATCATGTCATCTGTGGAGAGAGAAAGTTTAACTTCATCTTTTCCTATTTGGATCCCCTTTGTATTTTCTTCTTGCCTAATTGGTCTGGCTAGGAATTCTAGTACTATGTTGAAGAGCAGGGGAGAGAGTGGACATCCCTGCCTTGTTCCTGATTTTAAAGGGAATGGCTTTAGTTTTTCACCATTTAGAGTTACGCTTGCTGTTGGTTTGTCATAAACTGCCTTGATTATATTCAGGAATGTTCCCTGGCATCCCAGTTTTTCCAGGGCTTTTAGCATAAATGGGTGCTGGATTTTATCAAACGCTTTTTCCGCATCCATAGATAAAACCATGTGGTTCTTTACCTTGCTCCTGTTGATGTGGTGGGTTACATTAATTGACTTGCGTATATTAAACCAACTTTGCATCCCTGGAATGAATCCAGTTTGATCATGGTGTATGATTTTTTTGATGATTTGTTGAAGTCGCTTGGCCAGAATTTTGTTGAGATTTTTTGCGTCTATGTTCATCAGGGAAATCGGTCTGTTGCTTTGTCGTGGAAAGTACGTACTTACTCTATTCAAGCAACGTGCATATGTAAATGAACAAATGAGAAATATGTCATAAAAGTGATAACTTTTTTCATAGTGTTGAGAATTGAACTCAGAACCTCAAGTTTGCAAAGGTAGAGTCTTTATTCCCTAGCCCCCCAAGGCTAGGTTCCTCCAAGATGTGCTTCATGTTATTGGGGATGACTAGTGCATGCCATTTCATTTTGTTTTCCTTGTAACTGAGATAACAAAAGCACATCACTATGTCCAGCCATTAGTTGAGATGGAGTCTGACAGACTTGTCTGCCAAGGAAATTGGGATCCCCTGATCTCTCTCCACTTACAGACTTGAGCCATCATGCACAGAAAAAGCAATAAATGGAAATACAACTATAAAAAGATAGGCGTTTGAAAATGGCGAAGGCTAGTTTTTTCACGTGTCTCAGAGAAAGCATTATGAAAGAAATGAGATTCATATTGAACTTTGAAAAATGGTGAGATAGAAGAGGGAAAGGCAACCATTTCAAGAGATGCCTCAGCTGAGGTTATATGATTTCCAGAGAACCAAATTTGATGGTTGTATAATATTTGGGACCTGCTATGTATTCTATTTTAAATTATATTTTGAATTACGAACAGTGAGGGAAGAGGAAAGTAGGAGAAGGATGGGTAAGAATGTCGAAAGAAGTGACTGATCAAGATAGGACAGGATCACAAAGGCTCAACAGCTTATGTATATGATCATATAAATAATATTTATCGAAATGAACTCCAAGAAATGGAGACAATAGATTTTATTCCTTTGTTGCTCTTTTTTGTTTTCTTTACCTTTTGTCTTGTTTGTTAGTTTATCTGGGAAGGCAAGGAGGACACAGAAGGGTGGTACAAAGGTGGAACAAATGCAGCAGAGAAACTCACTAGACACTGTTGAAAATGAACTGTACAACATGTGGGTGGAGATGGGAGGGAAAACTGAGAGGGAGGGAAGGAAGAGGTGCCACTGTTCAAGAAGAAATGTACTCATCACCTGACTTATGTAACTGTAACCCCTCTGTATATCACCTTTACAGTAACAATGAAAACATACATTTAAAAAGTCTCTACCAAGCCAGGTGGTGGTGGCTCATGACCAGGCCCAGAGTTCAAGCTCCATGACCAACCCCCCCCAAAAAAAGTCTTTACCAGTGACCAAATATTTTACTACTTAAACAATAAAACATTGACTCAAAAGTGAAAAAAAAAGATATGTTGTATTCACACACTGCTTTGTTAAATGGCAACTCCTTTGTATAATTACTTAAAGATAATAAAAAACTATTTTGGGGGCAAGGAAAGTGGGGAGGGGGGAAGGTGGGGTAAATGAGGGAGGGGTAGTAACAAGTTGGGTAAGAAATGTACTCACTGCCTTACGTATGAAACTGTAGCCCCTCTGTGAATCACTTTGACAATAAAGAAACAAAAAAAATTATTTCAGATCTTACACCTGTAATTTTAGCTGCTCAAGAGGTTGATATCTGAGGATCACAGTTGGAAGCCAGCCCAAACAGAAAAGTCCATGAGAGTCTCATCTCCAATAAACTACCAAAAAATTGAAAATAGATCTGTGGCTTCAGTAGTAGAGTGCTAGCCATGAGCAAAAAAGCTCAGGGACACTGCCTAGGACCTGAGTTCAAGCCCCAAAAACCTTAAAAGTTTTAAACAATTTATCTCAAAATTACAGAATTTAAAGAATTTCACCAGCTGCTGTGTATTTTAATGTTACATCTTAATGTTATATACCTACTTAATACACAAGAACCCATATGTACCTTATCTTGAAATCTTGATTGGTGAGATTTTTGTAGTTTCTGTTGGTTAAATTCTTATGTTTAACAAAGGTGAATGGCATAATAGTGGAATAAGAGTGATGGTTTCAGTGTTTTAGTAGGCCTTATAGAATTGTTTTCTTTTGTTATTAATGGTATTCATTTATTTTTTAAGAATATTTTAGTAGTCTTACAAACTGTTACTAAATAGTGGTTGATGCTTTGGATACTTCAGCTGCAGAAAATGTGGAATATGAGTGATTAAATATTTGCCTCAATATATGTTTATGTATATATATAAAATTTGTAAGGTTTCATTTTTATTTTCATAGAGATATATGGTTAATGAAAGCTTAGCTTGGTGTTTAGTGGGTTTGGTTTGTATGATAGTGAAGCAATGAAATTTTTCTAAAGCAAATAAATCTGTCACTTTTTTGTCAATAGTGAATCTTCCACAGATACTTGTAATTTATCAATTTCTAAGATGCCTTTTGCTGTGTAACTTTAATTTTGCAACAATTTTTGTGAACAAGTTACCCTAAGGTATTTATTAAATACCTATTATATACAAAGCACCATAGCAGCATGAGTGAGTAAAAAAGAGCAATATGATACAGACCCTAAAGGATTCTGTACTAACAAAAGGAAATTATGTATACTATTAAATGTCAGGACATTTGTGGGAATTCAGATTACAGAAAGCATTTTATTTCCTCTGTGAAACCCCCTTCAGTGCCAGTAGTCCAGAGGCAGAGGCCAAGCAATGGTTCGGGACTAGAGTTTGCTCTTGTATGGGACATTATAAGAGGCCCAGGGTGACAGACCTGCCATGAATCCAACCCATGTATCAGAAAGCATATTTGAGTGGTTGATAAAGGATTTTATGGAAGCAGGAGAATTTGACTAATTCACATAGCTTATAAGTGAATATTATTACAGCAGTGTAATATAGACATTCTGAAATGGCACCCCTCTAAGTGCCAAATATTTTATCATTTATAAATAGGAGAAATTATTCCAATACCAGCAAATGATTAATATCTAAACATTACCATAAATACTAATGTAAGATACTTTTATAAATGTTTTATGTATGATAGGTAATTGATGTTTTTATGTTTCTCAGGCCATGAATATTGTGGTCCCCTTCATGTTTAAATATGCTGTAGACAGCCTCAACCAGATGTCGGGAAACATGCTGAACCTGAGTGATGCACCAAATACAGTTGCAACCATGGCAACAGCAGTTCTGATTGGCTGTATGTGTGATTCTTTAATCTGTGTACAGGTGTTGACTTTCTCCAAGAAGGTTTCATCATATTTGAGCAGATGACCTTTTCACCACAAACACAACTTAGCATTTTGGATGTTGATTATTTTATGTGAGATTTTTTGATATGTTTAAAAAAATTCTTTATGTGATATACTTTGCCAAAAAATTTCATAATAATAGCATTTTCTACATTCTAGAAAGTAATAATATAAAATAAGATATTAAATTTATAACAACCACCAATAGACTTTGTATAAGATTACCTTTCTAGTAAGGCTAGTTATTTTCTTGCTGAAGTTGTTAGCTATTAAATAGAAATAGCTACATTAATGCCTTATTAAAATATTTTCATAGCCCTGACATAAAACTACAGTTTGAAAAAGGCAATATGAATACTGTGTGGCTCTATTCATTAAAAAGAAGGCTGTGAGCCTTGGGAGGCATGAGTGGGGGCATGCTTTTAGTCAAAGCACTTGACTTTTCAGAATCTCCATCTTATTTGTTATTTGAAGGAATTGAATTAGATAAAAAACCTTAACAGATATACACTTGTCTGCAGTGAGGCCATATGGGCTATAATTTATTAAAAGTATTTTAATTAGAAAAAATATTTCAACATGTGAAACGTAGTGAAAAAAAACACTGAAAGTGATTCATGATGATGGAAAGGTTACTAATCATTAGAGTAGATGGATTTTAGGGTTTTTTTCATGTAAATATTCTGTTTTACATTCACTGATTAAATTATTCATTGTACAAAATTTTTTCTGAGTCCTTGCCATTTTACTGCAACAATTCTATTTTTACACTCTATTCTTTAATTTATTGTTAGATGGTGTATCAAGAGCTGGAGCTGCCCTTTTTAATGAAATTAGAAATGCAGTATTTGGAAAAGTAGCCCAAAATTCAATCCGAAGAATAGCCAAAAATGTCTTTCTCCATCTTCACAACCTGGATCTGGGTTTCCATCTGAGCAGACAGACAGGTGCTTTATCTAAGGCTATTGACAGAGGAACAAGAGGTATCAGTTTTGTCCTGAGTGCTTTGGTATTTAATCTTCTCCCCATCGTATTTGAGATGACTCTTGTCAGTAGTATTTTGGTAAGTAATACATTTTTCATACTAAGCTTTTATCTTATATTTTAATTCATAGCAGTTGAAGATCTGAAACTTAGTTAGCACTCATGCACACCTAGGGGTTGAAAAGTAAAATTTCCTCATGCCAGAAAGATGATGCAGTTATTTTTGCAGTTTATTTTGCCACAGATTTCAAGGGACTGTCCAAATTCTTTATCATGTTTTTATCACGAAAGAACTGTTTATTTATATACACAGTGATTAACTAGTGCCTCTAAAGGTTTTTTTTAGCTTTATATGTATAACTTTGGACTGATATACTCAGATATCTTGGTTTTCTGTTAGCCAATGTCTTTCATGTTTTATAGTTAAAAGTATGTATATGAGCATGTGTATGCACAAACATGTAATTAGTAGCATTTGATAGAAGTATAAATGGGACAGGTGCAGTTTGATATTCTTTCCTCATTATCTAGAGTAAGTTATATGAGACAGTATATTTTTTGCTCATTATTGACACGTAGAACTAACCATCATACTTTCATAAATGTCTTCTGACTGAGATTTGTTGTTGTATGTTATAAATGACAAGAACAATGACTGTTTCTTATTTCTTCTCCTGACTTCTTTTTGTAGTATTACAGATGTGGTGCCCAGTTTGCCCTGGTAACCCTAGGAACACTGGGTGCATATACAGCCTTCACAGTTGCAATCACCCGATGGAGGTATGATATCCCCCCGAGGCTAGTCAAGGTTTAGAAGTTAAGTTTTTATAACATACACTTCATGCTTGTGCAAATCTTTGTCTTACAGAACTAAATTTAGAATAGAAATGAACAAGGCAGATAATGATGCAGGTAATGCCGCTATAGATTCACTGCTGAATTATGAAACTGTGAAGGTAATATGTTTGATTATACTGTTTTGCTTTTACACTACACTAAGATTTATTTGTTCTGCCATTTACTTTAAAGGGAGCTGTAAGTTAGAGCGTCAGATTAGGATAGCATCTCTAGGTGTGATGCTACTCAAGTTGTTTTGGGGGCTTGGGGGGAGGTGCTTAGAAAGTACCCTGTCTTTTTCGTTTTTTGTTTGGCAACCTCAGAATTTTTGCCTTCTGCATTGACTTATAAGTGATCATAAATATATCATTAGCATCTTGATTCAGAGTGAACATTAAGCTAATCAAGCCAACATGTCAGTTCTTGACCCACTTTCTATCCCTCCGAGTGCCTAGCATAGTGCTTTTCATAATTCTCGGGTTCCTGTTTATTTTCAATTTAACAAATAACTACTGAATTATTCTCATGTGCAAAGCATTCTAGTAAATGAAGAGAGTGGTAAAAATCACTACATTGTAATCCTTGCAGAATTGTACTGTGTACTGAGTTAAGTATGAAGATGACTAGACAGGAGGACACAGGGTGGCAAGGGCAGTGGGAAGTACAGTTCAGAGGGTCGGGGAAAGAGTTTTTAAAAGAGGTACCACTGAAGGTTTTTAATTATCTAGCTTCAGTTTTGGCATTCAGTAATGTTTGTTGGACAAATTTTGCAGACTTTTGAAATACAATCCATTGTACAAATGAGTAGTAGAGTCACATGTACTGAAAGTAAGTTTTTAAGATGGAGTCTGCAGGGCTGGGAATATGGCCTAGTGGCAAGAGTGCTTGCCTCACATACATGAAGCCCTGAGTTCGATTCCCCAGCACCACATATACAGAAAACGGCCAGAAGTGGCGCTGTGGCTCAAGTGGCAGAGTGCTAGCCTTGAGCAAAAAGAAGCCAGGGGCAGTGCTCAGGCCCTGAGTCCAAGCCCAGGACTGGCAAAAGAAAAAAAAAAAAAGATGGAGTCTGCAGTATAAAATTATACCTAAGGCTAGGCAGAGTGGCTCACTCATAATTACTACTCATAATCACAGGAGGTGTTGATCAGGAAGATTGTGTTCAATTCTAGCCCAGGTAAAAAGTAAGATTTCTATCTCAACAAAACAGGGTGTCTTCTCAGCTGTTTGGGAGGCCATAGAACAAAAAGTAAGACCCTATCTGAAAAAAAAAACCTAAGGTAGAAAGGGCTAGAAGTGTGGCTCAAGTGTTAGAACACCTACCTAATAAGCATGGGTCCCTCTATTCAAATTCCAGTACTGGTATGAAGCCAAAATAATACATTCCAATAATATTTTTTATTCCAATTATATTTCTTATTTTAACAGTTACTGCTTTTATGTATTTTACAGTATTTTAATAATGAAAAATATGAAGCACAACGATATGATGGATTTTTGAAGACTTATGAGAATGCTTCATTGAAAAGTACCTCTACTCTGGCTATGCTGAACTTTGGCCAAAGTGCTATTTTCAGTGTTGGTTTAACGGCTATAATGGTGCTCGCCAGTCAGGGAATTGTGGCAGGTAACAGATGTGTGGTTATCACCTTTATAGACTATTTAACTTAACTTTCATAAATAAAGATTAATGAAACTAATGTGTGTTAAACTTAATGATAAAAGGATATTCAGTAAAGTGTTTTAGCACTTTTTGAAGTGCTTTTTTTATATTAGAATGTATATTCTTGATTGATAAGCACTAGCACATTGAATGGGATTACTGTTTATGTGGGTCTGCAGACTGATTCACAAGCAGCTTTTTTTATTAACATCTAGTCTCTTGTAAACCTGGCAAATAGTCTCTTTAATCTAGTGTTTAATCCAAAGAACTAAAATGTAGGCTGTTTTGTTTCTGGAATTGCCAGTAACCTTATAATCTTTCATTCATCCTTTTTCCATTTGATAACATTTAAAAATTAATGTCTATGTCTCTTTCTGTAAACCTCCCCACTCAATAAGAATGCATTTACTCATTGACAATAATATAAGACTTATTTTCAGTCTATTTGCTCCAATTATTTAATGTATATGTACTTTAATAAAACATGTTTTATACTAGAAATAAACTATTATTTATAACTTCAAGACAAAAAGGCAAACAATTTTAGCCTCCCTTTTTTTTATCCTTACTTACATCATTCTTTTTGTATTACATATAGTGTATAGGTGAGCTTGTCCCATTTGTATTACATATAGTGTATAGGTAAGCTTGTCCCATTCCACTTTACATACAGCAAGTTCCTTGTATTGTCTAAATCATGGATTCAAATGGTTTGAAATCATGTGTTCCTGATAGTTGTTCTTTATGCATATTTTAAACTATTTTATAGTAATAGGCTATGAAATTATCTTGTCTAAAACATCTGGGAAGGTGTGTTGACATTCATCTAAAGCATTTTTTTCCTTCTGCTAATTGTATATTTAGGTACCCTTACTGTTGGAGATCTAGTAATGGTGAATGGACTGCTTTTTCAGCTTTCATTACCCCTTAACTTCTTGGGAACTGTATATAGAGAGACTAGACAAGCACTCATAGATATGAACACCTTGTTTACTCTGCTCAAGGTAGACACCCGGATTAAAGTAAGTAATCTATATCTTTTCAAAAGTATGTGAGCACCATCCCTTTACTATTAGGTTATACTAGAGGAGCCTTCTTAATGTTACCAAGTCATCCAAGCAATTTCTCTTGCAAGAAGTAGGAATGTCATGTGCATTAGAAGGTAAAGATTCTACTTCTATGTTTAAAAAACATAGTGTTAGCAGTGAATGTTATACCTAGGAACTAAATTTTGTTAAATTAGCTTTCTGCTTGAACTGAGTTTACTTTTGCTAACAATGATATAGAATGTATGATTTTTTTTAATCTTTTTTCTCAAATTTTTATTATCAAACTGATGTACAGAGAGGTTACAGTATCATACGTTGGGCATTGAGAATGTATGATTTTTGTCTTCACATTTTCTTCTTCAGTTTTCTACTGGTCGTCATTCCTCTTCACATGCCCCCCCACCCCAAAAAAAAGTTGGCTAGCAAACAAAATAGTCAAGATTTTTCCTCTTAGCAGTGAGGACTGAAAAGGCCTTAAAAAGCATGCTTAGAAGTATTCCTATTCCACTTACATAAACCTATTCCTTCCCCATTATTTTCTTCTGTGAATGTAAAAAAATTGTCTGTGTGACTATAGTCAAGGTAGCTTGTAAAGTATTTGTTTTTGTTTTCTCTTTCCTACTAGGACAAAGAGATGGCATCTCCCCTTCAGATAACACCTCAGACAGCTACTGTGGCCTTTGATAATGTGCATTTTGAATACATTGAAGGACAGAAAGTCCTTAGTGGAGTATCTTTTGAAGTCCCTGCAGGAAAGAAAGTGGCCATTGTAGGAGGTAGTGGGTCAGGGTGGGTAATTCAGTTATTTATAACATTCTGTGTTGATAATTCTACACATCTTTTTCTTATCCTAGTGAATTGATTCTTTTGGTTTAAATAGAGACTCCAGAATGACAATGGGAGCTAAATAATCTTTATTCATTTCTAATTTCAGGAAAAGCACTATAGTGAGGCTGTTGTTTCGTTTCTACGAGCCTCAAGAAGGAAACATTTACCTTGCTGGTCAAAATATCCAAGATGTGAGCCTGGAGAGCCTTCGGAGAGCAGTGGGAGTGGTACCTCAGGTATTTAAAAACTGAACAATACAATTTTTGGAAATTCTGTTGGGTGTTCAAATACATTCAACTGGAATAATTTGAATCCAAATAGCATATACTAATGAAAGAGTAATGTTAGGCCCTGCAAGTGAAAGTATGTTACCAAGAAGAATTTTTTAATGGAAGAGGAATAAAACTTGAATGGAGAAACTGCATGATAGAAAGATTTTTATGCCCTAGGATGATAACACGCACGTGCTCCCTCTCCCTCTCCCTCTCCCTCTCCCTCTCCCTCTCCCTCTCCCTCTCCCTCTCCCTCTCCCTCTCTCCCTCTCCCTCTCCCTCTCCCTCTCTCCCTCTCCCCTCTCCCTCTCCCCTCTCCCTCTCCCCTCTCCCTCTCCCCTCTCCCTCTCCTTCCCCCTACCCCTTCCCCTCTCCTATCTGCTCTCCCTCTCTCTCTTTCCCTCTCCCTCTCTCTCTATATGTATATATGTGTATATATATAATTATATTATTATACATCATGATATATATATATATATCATAATAATTCTGATAGAGGGCTTGTAACTATATTTTGAGAAAACTAACCTGCACTGTTTATCAACTGAACTGTATTCTGGGCTGTAACTGCATAGCATTCGATGTCTTCATTCCTATAACTAGATTCCTACCATTCTTTTTTTTAATTTAATTTATTTATTAATTGAACACAAATTTTTTTGACAAGGTGTTGTGCAAAAAGGGTACAGTTACATAGTAGGGCAGCGTGTACATTTCTTGTGATATCTTATGCCCTGTTTTTCTTTCCCTTCTCTAAGTCAGGTAGACATATATACAATATACAGTTTATCAAGAACATATACAGTAGCCACATGGCCAAGCCCAAGAAAATTCGACTAGGGCTTTAAATGTAATGTCGATATTAGACAATATGTCGACAGTAGACTTATATGAACATACATACATAGCTTTTGAGCTATTGTATTCCACTGAGAGGTCGATTTTTGATCTTTATATGTTGACTAGTTGTTTGGTTTTAGTTACATACTGTTGGGTCGCTGCCCCAATCCTGTGGGAAATACCATTTGACAAACATTTTTTGTTTTCACAGACCTGGTCTCTACTGTCTCTCCATCTCCCTTTCTTAACAGTCATATATCAAGGAGATCATGCCCCTTTGTTTTCTGTGTTATAGGCTTGTCTCGCTCAACGTTATTTGTTCGAGTTCTGACCATTTCCCTGCGAATAACAATATTTCACCATTCCTAATTGCTATGTAGTATTGCATTGTGTATAAGCACCATATTTTTTGGATCCATTCATCTGTGGAGGGGCATCTGGGTTGTTTGCATATTTTGGCTATTGTGAATTGTGCCGCGATAAACATGGAAGTACAAATGTCTTTTGATATCTTGGGACCTCCTGTTCAGGATAGAAGCCTAGGAGTGGTATGGCTGGGTCATAGGGTAGGTCTATATTGAGCTTTTTGAGGAAGCTCCATACTGTTCTCCAAAGTGGTTGTACTAATTTGCACTCCCACCAACAATGGAGAAGGGTTCCTCTTTCCCCGCACCCCCTCCAGCATATGTTGTTGCCTGAGTTCAGAGTATAGGCCATTCTCACTGGAGTGAGGTGGTATCTCAGGGTTGTTTTTATTTGCATTTCCTTTACTACCAGGGATGTTGAACATTTCCTCATATTTTTCTTTGCCATTTTTATTTCTTCTCTTGTGAAGTCTCTCTTTACCTCCTTTGCCCATTTCCTAATTGGTTTATTGGGCCTGGAGGGGCTTAGTTTTTTGAGTTCTCTGTAGATGACAGATATTAGGCCTTTGTCTGTTGCTGTGCTGGTAAATATCCTTTCCCATATGGTTGGCTGTCTTTCTGTTTTGGTGGCTATGTCCTTAACTGTGCAGAAACTTTTTATTTTGTAGTAGTCCCATTTGTCGAGTCTCTCCCCTATTTGTTGTGCCCCTGGGACTCTATTCAGGAAGTTCCTTCCTGTGCCTATAAGTTTTAACGTCTTTCCTACTCTGTGCTTCAGTAATTTCAATGATTCAGGTCTGATGTTGAGGTCCTTGATCCATTTTGAGTTGATCTTGGTGCATGGTGATAGGCTTGGGTCTACTTTGAGTTTTCTGTGTATAGCTGCCCAGTTCTCCCAGCACCAGTAGTTGAAGAGGCTCTGTTTATTCCATTGTATGTCTTTAGCTCCTTTGTCGAATATCAGCTGACTGTAAGAGTGCGGTTTAATTTCTGGATCTTCAATTCTAATCCATTGGTCTTCCGATCTGTTTTTATACCAGTACCAGGCTGTTGTTGTTATGATGGCCCTGTAGTAGAGCTTGAAGTCTGGTATTGTGATACCTCCTGCACTGCTTTTTTTGCCGAGAATTGCTTTGGCTATTCTAGGTCTTTTGCTGTTCCATATGAATTTATGGATTGGTTTCTCTATTTCAGTGAAGAATGTGACTGGGATTTTGACAGGGATTGCATTGAATTTGTATAACAATTTGGGCAATATGGCCATTTTCACTATAATGATTCTGCCTACCCATGAGCATGGGAGGTCTTTCCATCTCCTTGTGTCTTCTTTGATTTCCCTTATTAGATTTTTATAGTTTTCATTAAATAGGTCCGTCATGTCCTTGGTTAAGTTGATCCCTAGGTACTTTATTCTTTTTTTGGCTACTGTAAATGGAATTGTTTCCATAATTTCCTTTTCTGTTTGTATATTGCTGGTGTACAGAAAAGCTGCTGACTTTTATGGATTGATTTTGTATCCTGCTACTTTGCCAAAATGGTTTATTAGGTGTAGGAGTTTGGGTACTGAGTTTTTTGGGTCCTTCAGATAGAAGATCATGTCATCTACGAACAGGGATAACTTGATTTCTTCCTTGCCGATGTGGATCCCTTTGATGTCCTCCTCTTGCCTTATTGCTATGGCTAGGGATTCCAGCACTATGTTGAACAGAAGTGGGGAGAGTGGGCATCCTTGTCTTGTTCCTGAGTTTAGGGGGAATGATTTAAGTTTCTCTCCGTTCAATACGATGTTAGCAGTTGGTCTGTTGTATATGGCTTTTATTGTTTTGAGGAATGTTCCATCTATTCCTGTTCTTTCCAAAGCTTTTAATAGGTATGGATGTTGTATTTTGTCAAAGGCTTTTTGGGCATCGACTGAGATAACAATGTGATTCTTGATTTTCGTTCTGTTTATGTGGTGAATTACGTTGATTGTTTTACGGATGTTGAACCATCCTTGTGACTGAGGGATGAAGCCTACTTGGTCATGATGTATGATTTTCTTGATCAGTTTCTGGATCCTGTTAGCTAATATTTTATTGAGGAGCTTTGCGTCTGTTCATTAGTGATATTGGTCTGTACTTCTCTATTTTTGTTGGTTCTTTGCCTGGTTTGGGAATGAGTATGATATTAGCTTCATAGAATGAGTTTGGGATATGTCCCTCTGTTTATATTTCACGGAAGAGTTTGAGGACTATTGGTATTAGCTCCTCACTAAAGGTTTTGTAGAATTCGTTGGTGAATCCATCTGGGCCTGGGCTTTTCTTTCTTGGGAGGTTCTTGATTACCTCCTGTATCTCACTGTAAGTTATTGGTTTATTTAGTTGATTTATTTCTTCTTGGTTCAGTTTGGGCAGTTTATACTTCTCTAAGAATTGATCCATTTCTGTAAAATTATTGTTTTTTACTGAATAGAGGTTCTGGAAATAGCTCCTTATGATTGTTTGAATATCGTGTGTACTTGTTTTAATTTTTCCGGTGGAGTCCCTGATTTTACGTATATGAATCTCTTCTTTTTTTGTAAGTCTTGCGAGGGGTCTGTCGATTTTATTTATTTTTTCAAAGAACCAGCTTTTAGTCTTATTTATTTGTTGAATGGTCTTTCTATTTTCAATCAGATTTATCTCTTCTTTAATCTTTGTGATCCCTCTCCTAGTCATTTTAGATTCGGTCATTTCTTGTTTCTCCAGTTATTTTAGTTTCATCGTGAGGTTATTCACCTGCTCTGCTTCCATTCTTTTAATGTGAGTGCTGTGGGCAATGATCTTGTCCCTCAGTACTGCTTTAGCTGTATCCCATAGGTTTCTTTGTGATGTATTTTCATTGTCATTGTGGCTTATGAATTCGTTAATTTCATCTTTAATTTGGTCTGTGTCCCAAGTGTTAGATAACAGTATGGAGTTTAGCCTCCAAGAATGTGTATAGCCTCTGTGGTAACCGTAGTTGTTGAGGGTTACCTTTATTCCACTGTGGTCAGATATAATACAGGGGATGACGTCAATACTTTGTATTTGCTGAGGTTCGTTGTGTGGGTTATGACATGGTCTGTTTTGGAGTATGATCCATGGGCTGCTGAGAAGAAGGTGTATTGGGTCTCTGTAGGGTGGAAGGTTCTGTATAGATCTGTCAGATCCATTTGGTCTATGGTGTTACTTAGGTCCTCAGCTCCCTTGCTGATTCTCTGGGTGTTGGATCTGTCTCTTGGGGAGAGTGGGGTATTTAGGTCTCCCACTATGATTGTGTTTGCGCCTTTTTCTGTAATTCTGTGAGAATTTGCTTGACATGTGTAGGGCCTCTTTTGTTCAGTGAGTATACATTTATCACCTTGATGTCTAGATTCTGGATTTTTCCTTGTATTAAAATGTAGTGTCCTTCTTTGTCTTTTTGAGTTGATTTTAATGAAAAGTCCAGCTTGTCTGAGATCAGGATGGCTACACCTGCCGTTTTGGTAGGTGCGTTTGCTTGGAAGATCTTGCTCCATCCTTTCATTCGGAGCCTGTTTTTGTCCCTTGCTGTAAGGTGGGTCTCTTGTAGAAAACAGATGCCAACTTTTTGTTTGCGGATCCATTCTGCCAGTCTGCTCCTCTTTATCTGGGAGTTTAAACCATTTATATTCAAAGAGATCAAGGATAAGAGTGTTTTTTCTCCTTCCATTTTCTTGTTGGGCTGTTTTTCCTCCTTTTTTTTCCTTGTCTTTAGTGAGCTGCTCTTTCTGTTTCTGTTTCTATCTGTGTGTCCTGTACGATCTCTGTTGCTTGGGATTCCCCTCTTAGAATTTGCTGTAGGGCTGGTTTTTTATTCACATACTCCTTTAGATCCTCTTTGCTATGGAAAGATCTGGTTTTCCCTTTGAATGTGAACTGCAATTTCGCTGGATATTTAATCCTAGCTTGCATATTGTTGGCCTGTAGAACTTGGATGGTGTTCTTCCACTCACTTCGCGCTTGGTAGGTTTGTGTGGAGAGGTCCTCTGTTATTCGGATCCTCTTCCCATTGTAGAAAATTTCTGTCTTCGTTTTGGCTGCATTTAGAATTTGCTCTTTATTCCTGAGATGTGAAGTCTTGAATATTATGTGCCTTGGGGTGGCTTTTCTGTGGTCTGGCCTGCCAGGTGTCTTATAGGCTTCGGTTACCTGGATGGGGTCCCTTGTGAGATTGGGGAAGTTTTCTGCAATAACTTTATTGAGAACATGTTTAAGCCCTCTGCTCTGGTATTCGGCTCCTTCTTCTATTCCAATTATGCGCAGATTATATCTCTTGTCTTTGACCATTAGTTCCTGGATTAGTCTGCCCTGAACCTTCACCGTTTCTTGGAGTGTGGTCATTTTCTGGTTGTTGTTGGCTGCTTCATCGTCCAAGCAAGAGATTCTGGATTCCATATGGTCAATTGTTTGTGCTGTGCATTCAATTGCGGAATTTATGGATGTCAGAGAACTATTTGTGGTTGTCAGATCTGCTCTGATCGTGGAAATTTCTTCCTTTAAAGAGTTGTATTTTAAATCTATTTTTTCATGCATTTCACTTCTTAGGATGTTAAGGTCTCCTTTAAAGGAGGCTTGCATTGTATCCATTTTTGCTTCCATTTCTTTTTTGGCTTCCTGGATGTCCTTCAAGACTTCCACTCTCAACTCCTGGAATTGTTTTCTGATTTCGTTTCTGACGCTTTCCATCATTTCTGTTAACATGGCCTCATTTGCTTTTTTATTCTCCATCTCCTCTTCAGTCATGCTGCTTTTTGGAGCTGGCAAGTTGGCTTGCCCTTTGATGAACTGTGTTATATTTCTTTGTGATTTGCGCATTTGGAGATCTGTGGGTGACTTCCCTGGTTTGGTTTTGTGCTGGTCCGTCAGTGGGAGCCTTGTGTCCTGGTGTCTTGGCTCTGGGTTTGGGTTTGGCTGTTGCTCCTTGCTTCCCAATGCATGAGCATGACCTTCTCGGTTGTTGCTGAGGTGGTCACTCTCCCTGCACTTGGGGGCAGGTCGGTTCTGTGTCTTTCTCTGAGGGACAGTGTCCTGCTGCTGTGCTGTGCTGACCCTAGCATGCCCCTGTTGGGGGTTTGCTGGTCGCTGATTCAGCGTGGCGTGGAGGCTTATCTCTTCTTTGGTTCTTTTTTCCACTCTGTATCTTGGTCAGAGAAGCTCACCTCTCAGGCAGTTCACCTTCCTGTGTGGACCGCTCCAGGGCCAGTGTTGTTGAGGGGCGGCCCACCCACTTGTGCGAAATGTACCAAACTGAGTGGGCAGGGGCCGATGGAGAGCTCTGCCCTCCTGTGTAGGTGCGCCTACAAGAGCGGGCACTGCCGCTGTGGCCCCGTCCACCTGAGCGGGGTATGCCTACCAGAGCGAGCCCCGGGTTGTTGGGTTGTGCTTGCGCCCTCCCGCAAGTCCGCTGTGGGGGGCAGTATGTGTGGGGCCCAGTGGGATCGACTGTCCAGGCGTGGGTTAGTGCCCTCAGACTGCGCCTCCGCTGCGAGGGGGGAGGGCGTGATTAGGCCCAGGTGTCCCTGCTGTGCTCGTATTGCCCACCAGCGCCTGTGATTTTAGTTGTAAAGGTCCGCTACGTCCAGGCGCCTCGGGTGGGGCTTGCACTTCCTGCCATCCCCTGGCCCCTATTGGGAAGGGGGCAGGGCCAATTCGGCCAGTTCCGGCTCCTCGGTGGCCTTGGGGCTGCTCTGCCCTTCCCCTGCTAAACTCCTGTGACTTCCCAGCGCCTGGTGGGAGCATCCTGCCTGATTTGGGGGTTCTTTGTTCCTTCGGGGTGAGGGGGGGGGAGGGAGATCTAGCTTCTTTGTAAGGTTTGGGTCTCTGATAGCTGGTCTCCCATTGGGGGAGGGGGTAATGGGGGACTCACTGGTCCTGGATTGTGTGTGTGTCCCGCACCGCCGTTGGTCCTTCGGGTGTGGCGAAAGTCGTGGTGGTGTCCCCGGCTCTCCTCTCCTGCACCGCTGGGTTCCCCAGCCACTTCCGAACTTCCCGTCACCGCCGTTGCCGTATCTCTTGGTCCGCACCCTCCCAGGTGTCCATGAAGTCCCGCTGTCTGGACTCTGTGCTCCCAGCAGTCGGTCTGCCGATCGCCGGGTCCCCTTTCCCAGCCTGGCCCTGTTTGGACCAGGGTCAGCTGGTGGGGTAGGGTGCCCCGTAGATTCTCCGGCTCCGTGTAGGTTTTTGGCTCTTCTTTTTTGCTTCTTTTTGTTTTCCTGCATTTCTCCACTGCTTCTGGCTGCTGGTTTTGCTGGGTTCTTGATGGGATGTTGGGTGCTGGAGTTCCCAGCTCGTTATTCAGTTGGAGCTAGTCGGGGTGCCTTCCTACTGTGGCAGCGCCATCTTCCCTCCCCTACCATTCTTTTAGGCTCTGTAATGGTTAGTTCTGTCCTTTTGAAAAATAAAGTGTTTTATTCATAAAGGAAAAATATACAAGCCAACAAACAAAAAAGATATACCTCCTCATTGAAGGCCTTAGATATGTAAATTAGCAATAGGATATCATTTTTATCTATCAGATTGATCAGGATTTTGAAATGCATGATACCCAGTTTGGGAAAGACTGTAAAATGGACAGTCTGTTGTCTTGCTGGTGAAGTACATGGCTGGGCCTCCCTCTCTTCTTTCTCTTTCTGGTGGTACTGAGTTTGAATTCAATGATTTGTGCAGGTAATCTATCATTTGACCCCAATCCCAGAATATGGCTCTCTTGATAAAGAAATTGGAGATACACACACACACACACACACACACACACATACACATATATGTGTGAATTGCCTCATAATAGTCATACTGTTTATCCTAATATTTATACCTATAGGAAATTTTAGGACAAAATTAAACAGATATATGAACAAGACCTTATATACAAAAAGGGTTATTACAACATTATAATAATAAAAGTTCGATACAATGTAAATTTCTAGCAATAACTCGGTGGCTCAATGTCATCACAAGATTGTTATGCATGCACTTATAAATAATATGCTTAAAGAATATCAATGGTCATGAATATATAGGTACTAAGTTGAGGAATTTGGTAGCTGATGGATTTAATACATAGCGTTATTTTTTTTTTTTGGAAAAATATATACAACTTTATTTAAGAAAGCTTATTTGAGTAAGACAGAGCAGCGTTCCAGAGTGAAAATAGTTCACACTGGCCCCACTTTCAACATGGTAAGCTATATTTATAACCAGAAAACAGGAAATGACATGAAGGGATTATCTGTTTGGTGAGGTTCTACATTTGACTTATTTGGGAAAATTCTGGCAGGCTTTAGCCTGGGATTGAATAGCCATTAACTGGTAGCATTGACTGAAACTCAGTTGTTTGTTTATAAGAGAAACACGTTAGGTTACTATTTGTTTATGAATCAATGTTACATTACCTTTTACTATGGAAAGAGGTCCACATGGGGCAAACTTGATCACCCATGCACAGAGATAGATAGATATAGGCCAGTCTTAACTGGATTTCACAGCACCCTGAGCAATGGTTCACAAAATTTGAGGAAAACCAAAGTTTCCTAATTTTCTCATACAGAAGACAGTGGCCTAGGTTCCTCAATGCAGAATGACATCTCAGTCAATGTCTGAGAATCGCTAATCTAAACTTGATATTTAATTCAGTCCTGAAATTGGGTGTGAAATATTTTCTACTTATACCCATCATTATACTGATATCTGTAAAAGAAGTGAATAAACTAAGCCTCATTTTATTTTTTTTTTCTCAAATTTTTATTATCAAACTGACGTACAGAGAGGTTACAGTATCATACGTTGGGCATTGGATACATTTCTTGTACTGTTTGTTGCCTTGTTCCTCATGCCCCCCTCCCTTCCACCCTTTCCCTCCCCCCCCCCCAGGTGTTCAGTTCACTTACACCAAACAGTTTTGCAAGTATTGCTTTTGTAGTTATTTCTCTTTTTTTACCCTGTGTCTCTCGAATTTGGTATTCCCTTTGAATTTCCTACTTCCAATACCAGTAAACACGGTTTCCAATATACTCAGATATGATTACAGAGATAGTGTAGGTACAAACATAGGAAGGTGATACAAAACATTATCAATAATAGAAACTACACATACACATAGGACGTTGAAAGTAGTTACAACTGTGATATATCACTTGTTTCCATAACATGGAGTTCATTTCAATTAGCATCATCTTATGTGTTTCTAAGGGTATAGCTATTGGGCCTTGTGATGCTCTGCTATGGCTTGCCTAAACCTGTACTAATGATTCCCAATAAGGGAGGCCATAGAGTCCATGTTTCTTTGGGTCTGGCTCACTTCACTTAGTATAACTTTTTCCAAGTCCTTCCATTTCCTTACAAATGGAACAATGTCATTCTTTCTGATAGAGGCATAAAATTCCATTGTGTAAATGTACCACATTTTCCTGATCCATTCATCTATGGAGGGGCATCTGGGTTGGTTCCAGCTTCTCGCATAGCGTTATTTTTTAATTCATAAATTTAATTGTGTACATTTAAGTCTTATATGTATATATACTTTCATGAGATTTATATAGATAATAAAATGATTAGTGTACCAAAGTAAGTGAACAAATCCATTATCTCACATAACTACCCATTATTCATATGTGGTAAGAGCAACTAAAATCTTATTCAGCAAAAGTCATTAAAATACAATACCGAACTAATTTCATTTTACTTTATTTTATTTTTGAGACTGAATCTCAGTGTATAGCCTTAGCTATCCTCAAAGTCCAACAGTCCTCCTTACTCTACCTCCCACATGCTAGATTATAACATGTGCCATCATACCCAGCTAATTTTTACTGTAGCATTTAAAATTTTTGTACTGTTCACTTCAGCTAGTGCTTGTTAATTTTTCACAGAATATAAAGTATTTAAAAATACTTTCTATTTATAGAACTTTGAGTTCATATTGTGTCATTTCAATATGTTTATATATTTGGCATTAGTTCTTTGTTCTCTGTGCTTCGAGTTCAGTCTCAAAGCTTCTCAGAAATAAAGGGAAACATTCAACCTCATTGATAATTAGGGAAATGCTTAAACAAAAAGCATATCTCACCTCTAAAAGTAGTAGCAACTGAATTTGTTAATGCCCAGAATTGCTGAAGATATGGAAAGCTGGCAACATGATGCCATTGATCAAGAGTATTCCTACATTACTGTCTGTTTTGGATAGATATTGGACAGTACTATGAAAGGATGACCTATCAGTATTCTTCTCGGAACTCTTATATGGAAATTCCCATATGTGCAAAGTCACATATGTAGGATGGTTTTTCCAGTATTGCTATATAGCAAATATTATTAATGAAATTAATGTTCAGCACAAGAATGGATAAATAGCCGGGCAATAGTGGCTCTTGCCTGTAATTCTAGCTACTTAGGAGGCTGAGATCTGAGGATCATGGTTTTGAAGCCAGCCCAGGCAGAAAAGTCTCCATGAGACTCTTATCTCCAATAAACTACTCGAAAAATCCAGAAGTAGTACTGTGGCTCAAGTGGTAGAGTGCTAGCCTTGAGCCCAAAGAGGCTCAGGGACAGTGCCTAGGCCCTGAGTTCAAGCCCCAGAACTGACCAAAAAAAAGGATAAGTAAATTTATGATATATTCGTAGTATGAAATATGCAAGGTTTCTGTAATTGACATGTACAATTTTTAAGGTATAGTAAGTGGAAAAGGCAGTTTGTAATGAATGGTCACACTCATGTTAGAAAAAGCACATGTTTAGGCATATAAAGATACAAGGTCTGGAATTAGAACTGATTGAGTAGGGCATGGTGGTATATGCCAGTAATCCCAGCACTGGAAGGCTGAGGCAAGAGGACCATGAGTATGAGATTAGCCCAAATCACCCACGGTAATTT
This sequence comes from Perognathus longimembris pacificus, assembly GCF_023159225.1. Taxonomy (NCBI): domain Eukaryota; kingdom Metazoa; phylum Chordata; class Mammalia; order Rodentia; family Heteromyidae; genus Perognathus; species Perognathus longimembris. The sequence goes on from NC_063188.1 coordinate 57,916,939, forward strand.
TAGCTTATAGGAAGGTAAATGGAATGGTAGGGATAAGGCTTGATAAAAAAGGCTGTCATGATTTATTCCTTAAGTCTTTACCATCTTTTAAATGTTTGTTAACGTATATACATATAAATTTACTTCAGGATGCTGTCCTCTTCCATAATACTATTTACTACAACCTCTTATATGGAAACATCAATGCTTCACCTGAGGAAGTGTATGCAGTGGCAAAGTTGGCTGGACTTCATGATGCAATTCTTCGAATGCCACGTGGATATGACACCCAAGTAGGGGAACGAGGTCTCAAGCTTTCAGGTGAGCAAAGATTTTTAAGCCCACTCCCATTTGTATACACCCTTCAAACAAAATTTTCAGAACCATTTATATCATTAGTATATGCTCATATCAGTGTTGATTTATAATACCCCATCTTTATATTAAAGAAAGCCAAGATTGTTGCTCACTTGGGAAAGTAGTAAGAGGTCGTAGGGAGATAGTGAATAGTGTATCTCTCATAATTTCTTAGGGAGGTTTTTCAATACTGTACGCCTTCTTGTACTTGATCTTGTTCATTTTCTTATCCTTGTTAGCTCAGTGGTGGAGGTTTGGAGAGTTGTCTGTTTTAGCATGAATATAATCTTACTAATATTAAACATAATTTCCTTTTACATTCAATAATTATTATGTACAAGTAAAAGTATTATTTAATGTAACCGATTAATCAACTGGCAGAATTTGTTGAAAGTCACTGAAATTGAAGAATACAATTTTTTTTCAGGGATAACAAAAAAGGTGAAAAAGGACATAATCAACAAAGTACCACTGTCTATATTTCAAAGTATAGTTTATGATTACCTTAGATTCACAAGAGTCCCGGTTGATAAAAGAAAGTTTTCTTTAAGTTTCATTATTTTTTTTAATTTTTTTGTCAGTCATGGGGCTTGAACTCAGGGTCTGTACACTGTCCCTGAGCTCTTTTGCTCAAGGCTAGTAAGTGTTCTACCATTTTGAGCTACATTGCCACTTAGGCAAGCTGGCTCTATAGTTTTAATTTGTCTGTGGTCCTGGCATAATTAGTAATGGTACCTCTACTACAATTCAAAAAGTTGAGGAAGGTTGAGCATGGTGGTACACACCTGTAATCCAGTTACTTGTTGGACAAAGGTTGAGGATATCCTATCCAGTTTCTAGTATTTCTGGTGGTTAATTGAAAATAAGAGTCTCATGGACTTTTCTGCCTGGGCTGTCTTTGAACCATGATCCTCAGATCTCAACCGCCTGAGTAGCTACAGTTATAGGCGTAAGCCACCAGTTCCCAGCTCAGTAATTTATTTCATTAAATACTTTCATTATTTGTGATATAAATATTTCCTAATTATATGTTCCTAAGGAATAATTCCAAAATAAGTGTAGGCTTACACATTGTGATAGGAAGAATATTAAACTGAGTCAAACTCAGCTTTGTAGCCTTGAACAAATCGTTTAACCTGAAAATCGGTTATGCTAGAGACCAAAAACAAATAATGAAGAAGTAAAAGATTCCAAGTTTATACCCGTAATTTGAAGAATGCTGTGGAAACATTAGGCATCTCTCAAAAAACATCCTTAGGCGAATACTGACTAAATGATACTTTTTAAAAATACTGACAGAGGGGCTGGGGATATAGCCTAGTGGCAAGAGTGCCTGCCTCGGATACACGAGGCTCTAGGTTCGATTCCCCAGCACCACATATACAGAAAACGGCCAGAAGCGGCGCTGTGGCTCAAGTGGCAGAGTGCTAGCCTTGAGCGGGAAGAAGCCAGGGACAGTGCTCAGGCCCTGAGTCCAAGGCCCAGGACTGGCCAAAAAAAAAAAAAAAATACTGACAGAAAATTAAATATTTATATCTTTAAGTTTTTCAGTTTCAGATCCTAAGTTTGTTTTTAGCTTTATTTATTCTCCACTATTGAAATTTTTCTATCTGAAATTGTGAGGTCTATAATATAAAGTAACAAGCCAGGCACCCCTAACAAGCTGGGTGTTGTGGCACCCAACTGTCCCAACAGCTACATAGAAGGCTGAAATTGGGAGGATCACAGTTCAAGGTCAACCAGGCAGAAAAGTTCACATGACTTCAACTCAATGGAAAAAGTTGGTCATGGTACTATACATGTCTCATCCCAGTTATGACAGGAAGCATATAATAGGGAGATCATGGTATGGACACATGCTCAGCAAAAAGCAAGACCCAGTCTTCAAGTAACCAGTTCAGAAGGCCAAAGGCATGACTCAGTAGTAGAAATACACACACACACACACACACACACACACACACACACACACACACACACACACACACACACACACACTTGCCATGAAGTCAGATTGTAGTATTATATTTGTGCTCCAAGGAATATACTTTGTCAATTTAAACTCTAAAACTCAGGAAAAAAAAACATGAAAAGTATAAGTAAATCTTAAAGGTATAACTTGGTAGTTGTCATATAATAGCCCTTTACTATGTCTCTTTAAATGTTTTCTTTGCCAGGAGGAGAAAAGCAGAGAGTAGCAATTGCACGAGCCATTTTGAAGGACCCACCAGTCATTGTCTATGATGAAGCCACTTCATCATTAGATTCAATTACTGAAGAGGTAAATCATGATCAAAGTATAGTTTAGCTTTTCTCTTTAGAAGTTTCTGCAAAATGTGTGCATTAGTTTGTATTTTGCTATTGAACGAAAAGCCTAATCCCTCTTTCCCCAATATGGCAAGTGTTAATGGTAGACTTGCCATGGTTTGTTGAACTAGATACCGTATTGTTGAAACTATTTGCAAACATGTCTCTTTGGAACTGTGTGACACCTTATGCTATTGTCCCATTACCCTTGCATCTTTTTTCTTGCCAGTCCTGGGCCTTGGACTCAGCCTGAGCACTGTTCCTGGCTTCTTTTTTGCTCAAGGCTAGCACTCTGCCACTTGAGCCACAACGCCACTTCTGGCCATTTTCTGTATATGTGGTGCTGGGGAATCGAACCCAGGACTTCATGTATACAAGGCAAGCACTCTTGCCACTAGGTCATATTCCCAGCCCCTACCCTTGCATCTTGAAGCACTGTGCAAGTGGTCTAATACACTGTCAAAGGAAGAAGGATTTATTCTCTCTTCCTGCTGCTATTTAACACTCAGTAATACAATATGTAATTGATTGTGACACAGTGTACACCATAGATTCCTTTTACTTATCTGGGCAACTCTTTGAGCATGCAGAACTGGTTTGTATTCATTTCACAGGAACTGTTATGAAACACTCACATGTTGTGACATTTATGTCATGATGCTACCCTAGCAACTACAGTACACATGTATTTGTTACATTAAAAGTCTCAACAGTGATTAAAAACTTCATGAACAGATCCCCTCAATCTACCACTGAATATAAAAGTTGTCAGTTGGCACCAATCACCTGCCTTTTGACATAAAACTTTTAATGTATCAACCTAATGTTGAAGAATTAGATCATCTTTCAGCTTCACAGACTATATAGTATTTGCCTGTTTAGTCAAGTTTCAGGATACTTTAAAACAGTATCATTTCAAAGTGAATTGGTTATCATGAGGATTTGTTATAATTCAAGTTAACCCTCAGCGGGACCAGGTCCCATTCGCCAGAGGAAAAAACCTAAGTTGTTACAAGAACTTATACCTAAAAGTGTATCATACTACCACAAATTAAAATTCCTACTCACTGTCTTTGAGTTATGTAGTATTTCTATACCAGCTAACATTCCTCACTAAAACTTCATAGAGAACCTATTAAGTGAAAGAGTTAAAGTTAAAAAATATACGTCTATATAGAGAGTTCCAAAGAACAAATCATGAGGAGTAAATAAGTAAATCTTGTTGTTGTTGTTGTTTTTTCGCCAGTCCTGGGCCTTGGACTCAGGGTCTGAGCACTGTCCCTGGCTTCTTTTTGCTCAAGGCTAACACTCTGCCACTTGAGCCACAGCGCCACTTCTGGCCATTTTCTACATATGTGGTGCTGGGGAATCGAACCCAGGGCTTCATGTGTACTCGGCATGCACTCTTGCCACTAGGCTATATTCCCAGCCCAATATAAGTAAATCTTAAAGGTATAACTTGGTAGTTTTTATATAAGGCTGATTCCATAGCTTGGCTCTGGTAAATAGTGCAATAAACAAGAATGTATTGGTTTCTCTATGATTTGTTTACTTACATTCCTTCAGACAAATGTTTGAGATGACAAACTAGGATCATATGGTAGTTCCATCCTTAGTTTTTTTAAGGAACTTTCATACTGATTTCAATAGTGGCTGAGCTCATGTATATTCCCACAAGTAGGGCATAAGGGATCCTTCTTTCCTGCATCTTTCACAATATTTGATGTTGTCTGATTCCTTAATGGTAGCCATTACTGGAGTGAAATCGAATCTTTGTCATTTTGATCTGTACTTCTTTTATGGCTAAGGATATTGAATGTTTTATATATGTATTGGTCATTTGTATTTCTTCTAGTAACTGTCTATTCACATGACCATTTACTAATTGGATTATTTTTCTTTTCTCCTCCTGGCTAAGAAAACATTTAGTTTAAGATTTACTTATATTATTTGTTCATCATGATTTGTTCTTTGGAACTCCTTATATATTCTGAATATTAATCCTTTGTGAAGATTTTCACTTATTCTGTAGATTGTCTCTTCATTCTGGTAATTGTTTCCTTTGATAAATGAAGGCAATTTTAAATCTGCAATCGCATTTATCAGTTCTTGCTCTTATTTCCTGGGCCATTGGATTCCTTTTCATAAAGTGGTTGCTGCTTTATTTTCCTGTTGCAGTTTCCAAGTTTCAGGTCTTTTATTAAGGTCTATGATCCTTTTTCCTTAGGTATGGTAGCTCACACCTGTAATCCTAATAACTACCTGCAAAGTAGAGTGCATGAATAAAAGCTGTATTTGGTAGTGTACATTGTCATTGCAGGAGGTGTAAACAGAAGTATTGTAGTCCAGGTTGGTCCAGGCATAAGTGTGAGAATCTATTGGAAAAATAATCAAAGTAAGAAGGACTAAGGTAAGGCTTAAATGGAAGAATACCTACTAAAGGCAAGCAAAAGGCCCTGAGTTCAAACCCCAGACCTCCAAAAATGTTTATGTAAGATTTGTGATCCATTTTCAATTGATTTCTTTTATGGTACTGTTTGCTTTCACATTCCATTTGCTTGAAATAACTTTTTCCATCCTCTCATTTTAAGTTTATGTTTGCCAGAGAGGTATGTTTATGTTTGCCAGAGAAGTAGACAATAAATGGCTGGGTCTTGTTTCTTTATCCATCCCACAAGTCTTGGTCTTATGATTGTAGAATTGAGACTATTACCATTTACTGTTATTATTGAAAGGTAATTCTTTAAAATTGAAAGTAATTTTTGCCATTTTGTTCATTTTGTAATGCTTGAGACTTAGCTTATCTGCTCATCTAGTGTGTAGGATTTCTTTTAGTATCATCTGCATGCCCTTTTATTTTTTCCGGGCCTGGGGCTTGAACTCTGGGCCTGGGCACTGTCCCTGAGCTCCTTTTGCTGAAGGCTAGTACTCTACCACTTGAATCACAGTACCACTTCTAGCTTTTTCTGTGATTAATTGAAAATAAGAGTTTCATGGACTTTGCTGCCTGGGTTGGTTTTGAGCCATGATCCTCAGATCTCAACCTCCTGAATAGCTAGGATTACAGGCATGAGCCACCAGCACCCCACTTGCATATCCTTTTTTAATTTCATCCAATCACTCTTCTGATCATTATTTTGAATTCTCTGGGATTTCACCCATTTCACAAGCATTGGGTTCCATTGTGTAACTGTTGATTCTTGGAAGTATCATGTTGCCTTGTTTTCTTGTATTAGCTTATTTTGTGGGATTTTTGTATTTGTAGCCACTTGTTTGGCTAGAAGTTTTCATCTCTTGTGACCTTTCATTCGTAATACTCACAATGCTTAGGTAAGGCTGAGTGAGTAGCCAGGGTATAGCGTAGCTTCTCATCTCTGGATTGAGGTGTATGGTTCAGTAATCAAACATTCACCCACAGTGCTCAGTACACTTGGTCCACTCAGGGAGAAGAAAGCCAACCGAAAGAGTGCCACTTTGTGGTCCCTTCCTGAAGATGTTGGGTGCCTTTAGTACCCCCATCTTCACCTTCTTTTTTTCCTAAATGGCCCTTTACTTGATTCCCAGACTAACCTAGTAAAACATGAGATCTACTTTTTAGGTAACTGTCTTCTCTCAGTAATTTATACAATTAATAAGTAAAATGTTTAGAAATGTTTATAGGAAGTGGTTATATTTCTGCCTCCCCACACTGCTATTTTCATTTAGCTAAATGAACTTACCTAGATTTCCAAGTACAGCCATATATATACACACTGTGTCTGTGTGTGTCTGTGTTCTGGGCCTTGAACTCAGGGATTGGGCACTGTCCCAGAGATGTTTACTCAAGGCTAGTACTCTACCACTTGAACCTCAATTCCACTTCTGGCATTTTGGTAATTTAGTGGAGATAAGAGTCTCACAGACTGTACTGCCCAGGCAGGCTTCGTTCTGCAATCCTCAGATCTCAGCCCCCAGTGTAGCTAGGGTGACAGGTGTGAACTACTAGCACCAAGCTATACATCTGTCTTATACTCCACAGACAGTAAATGAAATGTATTTTGTAGAATGTGTTAAGCGGTTGAGATGCTTTTTAGAAAAGACACTGTCTTGAGTTAAAAATACACAAATGTGTGTGTCTCACTTCTGTCATCTGAGGTTTGGCTAAGGAAAAGCAATATGTTCTGTACCTTACAAGTATCCCTACCTTTCTTGAGATTACCTTGAATTTCTCTTGAGTCCTATCACTTGGGTCCCTCTTAGTTTTAGATTTGTGCTCATCATATCTGGCTATGCTCATGCATTAATGGAGTTATTTGGTTTTTGTGTACAGAAAATAGCTACCTTTTCCTAGCCTATTTAGGGAAATATTGCCTGTGTTAATGACCATTTTTTCTATGGCTCTGTACTAACATTTGCTTTTCTGTTTTATTTTCTCCTCTTCTTTTTACTTCTTTATTACAGGTGAAGTATTTGGTTCGGGTATAAAGTTTACATATTAAAATATTAGTTGACATTTCCTGTGTTCCTTTAGGAAAGGTTTGGTTAATTTACATCTACCTAATGAGTACCTTTTTTGTCCTACTCTTCTTGTCAAACTTGCAGACTATTCTTGGTGCCATGAGGGATATGGTCAAACACAGAACTTCTATTTTCATTGCACACAGACTATCAACAGTGGTTGATGCAGATGAAATCATTGTCTTGGATCAGGTAAGCGATTATCTTTAAAATGTTTGAAAAACACTGGAAATTTTTAGATATGAGAAACTTAAATATTATTTCTTTTGGGGGGGGTGCTGGTTGTAGGGCTTGAACTCTGGGCTTGGGCTCTGTCCCTGAGCTCTTCAGCTCAAGGCTAGTGCCACTTCCAGTTTCCTGGTGGTTAATTGGAGATAAGTGTGTTCTGGACTTTCCTGCCCAGACTGGCTTTAAACCTCAGTCCTCAGATCTCAGCCTCCCGAGTAGCTATGATTACAGCCATGAGCCACTGTTAAATATTATTTCTAATAAATGTACAGAGTTTATGTTTTTAGAAGAGATAAAACCTTTTGTAGGAAATAATACAATGGCCTTAATGCTTTATTAATATATTGAAAGCAAAGTTTGGTCAGGAAAGCATTAAGTCTTCATGGATAGAAGTAGGTTTTCAATGATGCATATATAAAATAATTTTTCTGCATTCATTTTTGCTCTGAAAGGAATCTTTTCTTAATGTCTTTGCTATATTATATGTTTTCATTTTCGAGTACTGCATGTACCCTTAATGTCTAAAAGAAAATTAGCATAAATTAAAGGGGTCATTTTCTAACATATCCATTTTATTTTACATTTTTTCCCTTATGGGAAAAGTAAGAAAAGAGCTTATTTTATCTTCAGAGATTATAAGTATATTATCTAAATGTTCTCAACAAATCAGTATACCACTGCTGTCATTGGTAGATTTGAAAATTATAAGAATTTTCCTGTTTTCTGTAAAGATCTCTTCACACTTCCCCCTAGTACTTGACTATTTCTAATACTGTTCAGTTTTCTACATCATAATTAGCTTTTTATTTTTCCCTCCTAATTAATTCATCTTCAATTATTTGTTATTTATACAGATAAGAAAAGGACATCTTGAGCTTTCTATATTTTTGAGTTGTTGAGAGGAACTTTTTCATTACAACAAAACTTTGTACAGTGTATTCAGTGCTATGATGTTGTATAGTATTTTCTTTATCAGTGACTTATGCAGTGCAGTACTTTTGTAACTTCAGACCTTTTGATTCATTTGTGCATAAAGGTTCACATTAATTAGATAATCGATGATGTTTCCAGTATGGTTATACCTGAATATCTTCAATGGGAAATTTTGTAAATATATTTTATTAAATCATTGAGGTTCAAGAACATGCAATAAAATCTGGAGCTTTGTCTTTTTTATGTTTTCCTATTCTATGCAATCATGTAGTAAGAGCCTCTTTTTTTTCTCCTCTCTTTTTTTTTTGTTTGCCAGTCTTGGGGCTTGAATTCAGGGCCCAGGCACTTGCCCTGAGGTTTTTTGCTCAAGACTAGTGCTCTACCACTTGAGCCACAGTTCTACTTCCAGCTTTTTTGGGTGCTTAATTGGATATGAGTCTCATGAACTTCCCTGCCCAGGCTAGTTTTAAACCACAATCCGCAGATCTCAGCCTCCGGTTAGCTAGGATTACAGGCATGAGCCTTTTCTTAATACTAGAAAATGTTAAAGTGCTTTAGTGGGCATGTACTTACAAGCCTGGGCTGTGAGGTTCACACTGTCCATACGGTTGTGTCATAGCACTGGCCCTTAAGTTTTGGATTTGAGTGCAACCAGTTTATTATTAATGGTCATTTTCCCTGTATTTCAAGCTCTTTATATTAACATTTGTTGGCTCTATACTTGATGTTTATGTGACCTTAGTTCCAACTATAATCTGTCACCCATGTATTCTATCAGCAGTATCGTGAAATATTCATGTTAACATGGCACATCTGGAGACATATAGTTAAACATGGAATATTGGACACATCTCTTCTCCCTCCAACTATATTAAAACCAAAGTAAACTAATAAAATGTGTAATAAGTATACATCCACAAAGAGAAAGGTACTAGTAGAAGAAATAACAGTGGACAACAGGTGGTAAGCATTTCCGGGAAGTCTGTTAATTAGATAAATAAACAGAGCTGACAAAGTTGATTATGTATCAAAAGGGAGAGAAATCGCTAAAAAGGACTTTGATTCACAAATTGGAGACACCAAAGTTATCACGAAGCTGAAAATAACAAAATTAAATATTTCAAGAAATTATTCGGTTTCTAGGCAGGAAATTAATATAGCTCTGGACTCATGGGAACCACCAAACACATTACCAAAGAAAGAGGAGATTAACTGGAAACCCAAAGCACATGGAGAGAGTAGGACCACAGGCTTTCTCATGCTACTGCCCCTACGAACTTTGCCAGCAGCTTATTTCAACCATAAGCAGCAGATACTTGGAGGATTTTTCTGTAGAGAGACAATGCCATGAAGCCTACCCATTGAGAAGGTCATTTTCATGTATGCGCAGCTAGTATTTAGCCTTTTAATGCTCCATTCCTAAGTGTTAGTGTTAGTAAAGCTCTAAAACAGTAGAAAATGAGCTCAGTAGCAAATGTAGACAGTGCAGAGAATGTAACAGAATTTTAAAAATATAATATCCTCAGAAATCATGGGAAATAGAGCATTTCTAAAATCAGGACAGATGCTATTTTTAAAAAGTAAAAGAAACCTGTAATCGAACTACTTAGAAGGTTGAGACTGGAAGGATTGTGGTTTGAGGTTAGCCCAAGGGAAGATAGTCATAAGACCCCTTCTGAACCAATAGCTGGGCACAGTGGTGTATGCCTGTCTCACAGATAGATGGATGGCTGAGATTAGGAGGATTGTGGTTCCAAACCAGCCTCAGAAAAATAGTTTACATGACTCCATCTCAATGCAAGATGCTGGATGTGGTGGCACACCTGTCGTCCCAGCTATAGGGGGAAATGTAAAATAGGACTATTGAAGTCCAAGCATGGACCTATGCCAGAAGCAAGACCTTATCTCAAAATAAATAGCACAAGAGGGGCTGGGAGTATACACTGTGGTAGAGCATCTGCCTAGCAAGCACAAGGCCCTGAGTTCAAATGTATGTACTGCCAAAAAAGAAGAGGAAAGGGAATATATATGGCATGACTTCTAGAATATATGGTTAAATAAAAATAATGTTGAGTACAAAAGAGTATACAGTATGCTCTCTTTTGCAAGGAGAATGGACAGAAAATAATATGTGTGCTTATGCCTGTTTTTACTGAAAGAAACTCCAAAGTATAAGCTATAAACTAAAAGAGCTATCTACAGGATGAGGTGCAGAAAAGGGTTGCAGGAGATAGGGAAGGGAATATACTTGTTTATATTGTATTTGTGTTTTCTATGTTCAAAAATAAAATTAAGCCAACAAGTATGGAAAACAATTGGATACAAACAAGACAAAACTGCCTACCAAATTGATAGTCACTCAGAAGAAAAACAGAATGAATCCCAGTAACTCTTGAACATTTTTCCAATTATATAGCCTTAGTGGAATATAAGGGCAAAAATAACTCCAAAGACAAGTCAAACTTAGTTCAATTTTTTTGGTTATGGTATTTCCAAGATAGCCATTTTACAACTATTTTTGTACATGTTAAAATTGAACCTATGAGTAAATACACTGATGTTGTTAGAGATCTCCCTTTGGAGAAGATAGATGCAAATATGTAATGATCAAAGAAGAGGACCAATGTGACGATGTTACAGGGGAACAGAATTAGTAGTGTGAATTCATAGTATTTTAAACTTGTTCTCTATTCAGTGGAATGGCATACAAGCAGTACAAATCTGGTAGCAATGTGTATACCTGGCACGGAGATTGGAGGCACTGTGTAGTGTTTCTCACCAAAAGGAACCAAGCCTCCTTGGAGAAATAACTGACACCAAATCTGGGATAGAGGAACTAATGAACACATGTCACAAGGACACATAAACCATTTTGAATGGGCTCCCACTGGCCAAATTTGGGATAATTAGAGCAGCAAAAAGAATAATGACACTAATTAATTGTAGCACATTGAATACAAAATTAATTTCTGTATCAATAACAATATCTTTATAACAAAAAGTGCTTAGGGGAAAAGGAAAGCCCTTCTTTAAGAAGAATTCCAACTGACATGGAGAAAGAATGGTAATTTTAGAAAATCAGATTTTTTTTTTTTTTGGCCAGTCCTGGGGCTTGGAACTCAGGGCCTGAGCACTGTCCCTGGCTTCTTTTTGCTCAAGGCCAGCACTCTGCCACTTGAGCCACAGCGCCACTTCTGGCCGTTTTCTGTATATGTGGTACTGGGGAATTGAACCCAGGGCCTCATGTATAGGAGACAAGCACTCTTGCCACTAGGCCATACCCCCAGCCCCTAGAAAATCAGATTTTGCAACCATCATTATAATAATTGATTCTGATAAGGATCATCACTGGTTGCTAAAACCATATGGTAAAACGCTATTGGAGAATAGAATGTTCACACATTTTCTAAGTACAACTCATAGATAACTTATTAATTCCAAAAAGAAAATGTATCTTTAAATAGAGAAATCTAATAGATAGCCTTAACCAAGTGATCAAACTTAATATCAATCACAGAATGAATTGATTTCCCATACCTTCTGAGGTAACTGAGAACACACGTATTTGTGACTGAAACATTTAACCTGGATCTAGTCATCAGCATTAACTGGACAAATAAAGACTGAAGGGCATTCTTCCAAACAGGCCTGGACATTTCAGAATGTCATTGTCACACACAAACAGAGGCTGAGAAACTTATAAAGTCAGGGTATTGATCTTGACTGGATTCTTGATAGGAAAAAATAAAGGTCATTATTGGGACAGTTGATGAAGTTTGACTGTGAACTATGTTAAATAGACTCACTTCATTGCTAAATTTCTCAGATGTGATGTAGTTATATTCCAGTCATGTAGGAGAATGTCCTTATTTTTAGGACATAGATGCTAATGAAACATTTAAGGGTAAAGTATTAGTGGTGTCTGCAAATCATTCTCAAATGGCTATGCAAAAATAGTGGGGGGGGGAGATGTAAACAAAGCAAGTATGGAAAAAGTTACAGCTGCTAAATTAGGAACAGTGTAATTGTTCAGTTTTGGAGATATTTCCAATAGTAAGATATAGAACCAAGGAAATGAGAAATAAGGCCGTTAGTAAGTCTAAGAATCTATAAGTATATGAAGAAAAATGTGTAAGAATAAAAAGTATGTAAGAAAAATACATAAAATCCCAGTTTCCACATAGTTCAATAGCAAATACTTAAATATGCTTACATAGCCATCATAGAAATTGAGCCAGAATTTGTATTATAACTGACATTGTTAGGAAAGTAGAGAACAGGGCAGAGAGAATGTAAAATAGTAGAAAGTACTTGTAAAGGTTTTTATCACTATGAGTACCAGAAATATTGGCAAAATTCCTTTTGTATCCCACCATATTTAACAGTAGCTGGCAAGAGAGATTAATTGTAAATCAGAGTTTGGAATGCATACACTGACAATACAGTATTGGGTTTTATAGCTACTGGAACAAGTAAATTTTGCATTTTCGGGCTGGGAATATGGCCTAGTGGCAAGAGTGCTTGCCTCCTACACATGAAGCTCTGGGTTCGATTCCCCAGCACCACATATATGGAAAACGGCCAGAAGGGGCGCTGTGGCTCAGGTGGCAGAGTGCTAGCTTTGAGCGGGAAGAAGCCAGGGATGGTGCTCAGGCCCTGAGTCCAAGGCCCAGGACTGGCCAAAAAAAAAAAAATTTTTTTTTTGCATTTTCATGAAATTACTTTTATTTCAAAGTACACATATGGATTTTAAAATATTATTTTATATCCCTGTACAAATTGCTGCTTTTGATTTGAATATTTATTGATTATAGAAAAATCACCATTTTATGTTATAACCTTTCTTCCAAATGAAAAATAAAAGTTTTATTTTCTTTAATAAAATTGTGTTTGTGATCATTGAATTTTCAACAGCTTTTGTTTGTTTACTAGGGACTGGAAGTTCCACAAGGATGAAAACATTCCTACTTCAGTTTTTTCCCCACTTATATTATAGATAACAGAATTGTGACAAGAATTTTACTTTAGTGAACATAAATTCTTCAAAATCCTTAAGTTATAAAGTATTAACATTTTTAGTTTTGCTAGCTAAATAACCTTTCTCTGTGTTTACTTTTTAGGGTAAGGTAGCTGAACGTGGTACCCACTACAATTTACTTGCTAACTCTAGCAGTATCTATTCAGAAATGTGGCATACACAGAGCAGCCGCATGAATAACTATGGTAACCCCAAATGGAATGCACAGAAAGAGAATATGTCCAAGGAAGAAGAAAGGAAGAAGCTACAAGAAGAAATTGTCAACAGTGTGAAAGGCTGTGGAAACTGTTCCTGCTAAGTTATATGAACTTTTCTTCCTCCCTCCCCCTCTCCCTTCTTCCCCCCTTACTTCCTGTCTCCCACCCTCCCATCCTTCTTCCCTCTCCTTTCTTTCTTTCTTACTACACATTTGCACTGAAGCAGAATTGTTTAATTAAAAATCATACATTCCCACTTGCCATAATCCTGTTAAGTAGGACTTATTTACAGCAGGTTTTGAGTTTTATGCCTTTCAGTCTTAACATGGCATCTCTGTCTCCAAATTATTTTCTTGTTATAGCCCTAGTTGGGCTCAATACATAAATTTTGTTACCGTTTGACTTTACTCTTTTTCAAGTTCTGACTCCTATTTGATACCCATAGCCAGGTGAATCAGGTTGATTTTCAAATTTTTGCAGGTTTTAAAACCCACTTTATGCTGACAATTTGTAGATAAAGGGTCTTCTTAAAATTGAAAAAAAGAGAACAGAATAGGTTTATTGTTTCTTCTCTATCCCCTTCAATTGAAATGCTTTATTGATGTGAAAATTAGTTTATGAACAAATTTAAGGTTAGGACTTATCAGAAATAGGCATTTATAGTTTGGATGTCTTCAAAAATACCTATACTTACAGTTTTTAAGTGTTTCCAGCTATGTACTTTTTGGAGGGAAAACTTTAATTCTTACGTTGAGGGAGAGAAACAAAATGTTTTTATTTCAAACCAAATTTATGCATTTTTCTTTAAAAACTTTAAAACCCAGGTGTGATTTGAGAGTTGCTATACCAGGAGTGATCTGAAAATTTTAGGAACTTCATGGCCTTTTCTAATTTCCATCTTAGATGCATTAATTTTTGCTATCTGGAGTTATACAAAGAAATAAGTAGAGTGTCTTGCATGTACCCACGTATGGGTATGTAAATGCTCATGCATGTTTATTAATTGCTATCCACTTAAACATTATTGAAGATGTTTGATAAAAAGGAAGATGAATATATATATATATATATATATGCATACACATGCATTCTTTAAATGACCTAGACTCTCAATCTATATTGACACTTCAGAATTACTTCAATATAAGGTCTTCTCTTCCTTTTTCAGTAATTTAATGAGTTCCTTTAAGCCTGATGAAACAAGGAACCTAAGCAATATAGCCAAGTTCCCCCTGAAATAAAAAGAGAAAACAAATCTTACCTGCTAGGATTATTTAAATGATATATTTTCACTTAGAAGGTTCCTCTATGAAGTCAGACTTGATGGCATGCACATGTAGCTCAAGGAACTTATTATATTAGGAAGATAAGGCAGGAGCCCAGGAGTTTGAGACCAGCCTAGGTAAATAGTGACATCCTGTCTCTTACAAATTAAGGAAAAAAGAAAGAAATTCTAACCTTGTTTTTTCAGTGTGAATTTTCTGTTTGACAGTAAACATTCACTCTGAAAACTTACATATCTCATGAATGAATGGCCCCATAACCATAAGTAATGAGGTTTTCTCAGGAAATGTATTCACATACGTGTTTTGTTGGTTTATGGTTTTAATGTGTGTTGAGTGATTTATTAATATAGGAAAGATTAATAGTTTTTTTATTTGTCAACATTGTTGGGTAACTGTCTGAATTTGTCTAACAGAAGTGAATACATATGTTGCATAAAGGCAATTTGATAAGTAACTTGAGGCCAGTATTTTACAGGTAGCCTTCGATACTAGATTAAGTGATGCTGAATGTTAAAGTTAACATTGAGGTGCATAATCATCTGCAAAATGAGGGTTTTGGGGTTTTTTTGCTTTTTGACATATCTTATTTTGAAGCCATAGGTATTATTGCTATTCTAAAGAGAAAACAGCACTTCCATTGAACAAGGCAGTTACATGACTAGAAAAGGTAAAACCTGGGTAGAAATTTTGCTTCTACATTAATGCCTTCTATACATATCCAGTGATGCTGATAAGAAAAAGATTTAGCTTACTTGCATAAACAAGTGGATAAAATTAAGTAATCATTAAGTAATCATTACTGATAATTCTACTTGAAGTGTTTATAGTGCTGTTAAAAGCAAGCAATTTTGTGATGCAAGAGAACATTGAGTTCAAGAAGCTAGAAATGTTTTTTCAAGGTAGGAATAATTTTCCCAACTAATACATTTTTGAAGCTGTTTTTCTTTTCATGTGATTGCAGGTGGTCCCTTAGGCCAGTGTGGTCATTAACCTGTATTTTCAGCTAATAAGAAGTAAAACTACCTGAAAAAAATACCCTTGTTATAGAGGCCATAACTAAGTCTTGAGGACATTTCTCTTTAAACCAAAAACCACATCATATTAAATGGTTCTGTACAGAGAAATAATAGATAAGATGAAAGAAAAGCTTCTTAGATGATTCACTCATAGGAAATGCCAAGAAAAGGGGCATTTAATTATAATGTACTAATTTTACATTACAATATTACATACTCATACAAAAGGATAATATGTATAAATTTTTAATTCAGTGTTGGAACAATGTTTTTTAATATATCAGGATGAATAAGCTACAATCTTAGAATTTGAGCTCTGAAAATGAAGATGATGGGGATGTAATTCCTGTACTCCTTTATTTTAAAGATTGGAACTTACTTTCTAAAGTAATCCATGTTTACAAAAATTAAGTTGAAACCAAGGTAAGGTGGGTTGGGATTGTAAGGATTGGGCTAGGTGCCATTCTGAAGGTTTGTCGCATGGAAATATTTTGGTGAGCAGATGAGCTCATTTGGAACAGCTTAAGTCAGGGTCACTTGTGATAATCACAGAGTCCTTCACATTTAGTCATGAACAAGCTCACAAAATGCAGTTGCTTTTCCTCTGCAGTGATGTGTACCTTTTATATACCTTATGATTATTATTCTGTCTTACTCTTCGATGTTGACAAAGGTCACTGTGTGAAAATGGTTGTTTCTAAAATATGTTTTGCTTTAAAAAAAAAGATACTTAAAAATTGTGTGATTCAAAACTTCACTCAAAGACATTGGGGGGAAAATGTAAGATTCCTTGTTTTTGGATCCCTTTGTTCTATTCATGCTGCCATATTGCTCCTTATCTTTCCTAGTTGCTCAGTATGTCAACGAGTAGCTATTTTTGCCAGTGTGTGTTCATAATTCTCCTACTTTATGACTTTATTTCAGGATATGCTGTTGAGAACTAGTAGCCAAAAGTATTTAAATGTGTTTGCAATTGCAGTTTTCTTACATTATTAGGAAGTCTCATTTTTCCTTTCATTGAGTATATAGATTTTGAATGTAAACTGTATGGTCAATCACAATATTAAGCCAAATAACCTGCGTAAAACTGGTTAAGACAAAACAACTAATCCAAGGAATCCCTTAAAACAGTTTTGCTGATTATAGCAACCTGTGTGGATAATCATTACTAAATAAACGTTATGTCTTTGTAACAAGAAATGGGTGTTCAGATGAAATTACTCTTTTCTGAAATGTCTAGGGGAAAATTGATACTTCATCGTAACTCTCAAAAATAGATCATTAATAGACACCTGGGAGTGTAGTCCTGCAGCCTATGCAAGAGATGAAAACTTGGCATTGGTTCAGAGAGAAAGTAATTATTTGTGGGGCTCATAATGCAGGCAAAATGGTAGCAATTAGAGTGATTTCAGTTACCATTAGGCTGTCATATTTTTTGATGGCCAACCAGTGAAGGGGGCCCTAGTTTCTTAGTTGCCCACAGCTTCTCAGTTCTAATGACTAAGAAGGAAACCTTTGGCTGGAGAGAAGTCCTGTCTGCAAACTGTGCATTAAACTAGAGTTCTTTTTTTTTTTTTTTTTTGCCAGTCCTGGGCCTTGAACTCACTGTCCCTGGCTTCTTTTTGCTCAAGACTAGCACTCTGCCGCTTGAGCCACAGCGCCACTTCTGGCCATTTTCTATATATGTGGTGCTGGGAATCAAACCCTGGGCTTCGTGTATACGAGGCAAGCATTCTTGCCACTAGGCCAGATTCCCAGCCCCTAAACTAGAGTTCTGATTAGCTAGGTAGAGTTGGAAATGAAGTGTGTGTTCTAATTAAAAACAGGCTGGAATATTTTTGTTGAAAACGTCAGTAGATTGTTTCCATATTTCCTGTTCTCATACAGCTATAGTAAAAATGTTGCTCACTGAAGACTTTCTATT